>NW_027196317.1:0-97195 GCF_038502225.1 Cherax quadricarinatus | reverse complement strand
GGTTTCGTTGTCCTTCTGGTGAATTTTACGAATTTTCAGGTAACTTTTAAGAATATAATTAGAAATTACTGAAAACTAAAAAAAATTGACGATCTCTAAGACGTCATTACCAAATTAGAGAGAGCAGAAACTAGCTATGTCAGGAGCCATCACCACAACACCATCTGTGTCAGGAGCCATCACCACACACACCATCTGTGTCAGGAGCCATCACCACGACACCAGCTGTGCCAGGAGTCATCATCACAACACCAGCTGTGTCAGGAGTCATCACCACAACACCAGCTGTGTCAGGAGTCATCACCACAACACCAACTGTGTCAGGAGACATCACGGCAACACCATCTGTGTCAGGAGCCATCACCACAACACCATCTGTGTCAGGAGTCATCACCACCACACCAGCTGTGTCAGGAGTCATCGCCACAACACGAGCTGTGTCAGGAGTCATCAGCTGTGTCAGGAGTCATCACACAACACCAGCTGTGTCAGGAGTCATCACCACAACACCAGCTGTGTCAGGAGTCATCATCAGCAGGAGTCATCACAGCTGTGTCAGGAGTCATCACCACAACACCAGCTGTGTCAGGAGTCATCACAACAACAACCGAGTCAGGAGTCATCACCACAACACCAGCTGTGTCAGGAGTCATCACAACACCCTCTGTGTCAGGAGTCATCACAACACAAGCTGTGTCAGAAGTCATCATCACAACACAAGCTGTGTCAGGAGTCATCATCACAACACCAGCTGTGTCAGGAGTCATCACACCAGCTGTGTCAGGAGTCATCATCACAACACCAACCGAGTCAGGAGTCATCACCACAACACCAGCTGTGTCAGGAGTCATCATCACAACACACAACTGTGTCAGGAGTCATCACACAACACAAGGAGTCACATCACAACACCAGTGTCAGGAGTCATCACCACAACACCAGCTGTGTGAGGAGTCATCACCACAACACCAGCTGTGTGAGGAGTCATCACCACAACCCCAACTGTGTCAAGAATCCATCACCACAACACCAACAGGAGCCATCCATCACACAACACCAGCTGTGTCAGGAGTCCATCACCACAACACCACAGGAGCCATCACCACAACACCAGCTGTGTCAGGAGTCATCACCACAACACCAGCTGTGTCAGGAGTCATCACCACAACACCAGCTGTGTCAGGAGTCATCACCACAACACCAGCTGTGTCAGGAGTCATCACCACAACACCAGCTGTGTCAGGAGTCATCACCACAACACCAGCTGTGTCAGGAGTCATCACCACAACACCAGCTGTGTCAGGAGTCATCATCACAACACCAGCTGTCAGGAGTCATCACAACACCAGCTGTCAGCTGTCAGGAGTCATCATCACAACACCAGCTGTCAGGAGTCATCATCACAACACCAGCTGTCAGGAGTCATCACAACACCAGCTGTCAGGAGTCATCATCACAACACCAGCTGTCAGGAGTCATCATCACAACACCAGCTGTCAGGAGTCATCATCACAACACCAGCTGTCAGGAGTCATCATCACAACACCAGCTGTCAGGAGTCATCACAACACCAGCTGTCAGGAGTCATCATCACAACACCAGCTGTCAGGAGTCATCATCACAACACCAGCTGTCAGGAGTCATCATCACAACACCAGCTGTCAGGAGTCATCATCACAACACCAGCTGTCAGGAGTCATCACCACAACACCAGCTGTCAGGAGTCATCATCACAACACCAGCTGTCAGGAGTCATCATCACAACACCAGCTGTCAGGAGTCATCATCACAACACCAGCTGTCAGGAGTCATCACAACACCAGCTGTCAGGAGTCATCATCACAACACTGTGTCAGGAGCCATCCACAACACCAGCTGTGTCAGGAGTCATCAACACAACACCAGCTGTGTCAGGAGTCATCATCACAACACCAGCTGTGTCAGGAGTCATCATCACAACACCAGCTGTGTCAGGAGACATCAACACAACACCAGCTGTGTCAGGCGCCATCTGTGTCAGGAGTCATCATCACAACACCAACTGTGTCAGGAGCCATCATCACAACACCAGCTGTGTCAGGAGTCATCACACAACACCAGCTGTGTCAGGAGTCATCATCACAACATCACCAGCTGTGTCAGGAGTCATCACACACACAAGGAGTCATCACCACATAAACAACTGTGTCAGGAGTCATCACCACAACACCATCTGTGTCAGGAGCCATCACCACAACACCATCTGTGTCAGGAGCCATCACCACAACACCATCTGTGTCAGGAGCCATCACCACAACACCATCTGTGTCAGGAGCCATCACCACAACACCAGCTGTGTCAGGAGTCATCATCACAACACCAGCTGTGTCAGGAGTCATCATCACACAACACCATCACAACACCAGCTGTGTCAGGAGTCATCACACAACACCGAGTCAGGAGTCATCATCACAATACCAGGTGTGTCAGGAGTCATCATCACAACACCGAGTCAGGAGTCATCACCACAACACCAGCTGTGTCAGGAGTCATTATCACAACACCAGCTGTGTCAGGAGTCATCACAACACAAGCTGTGTCAGGAGGCATCACAACACCAGCTGTGTCAGGAGTCATCATCACAACACCAGCTGTGTCAGGAGTCATCATCAGGAGTCATCAACACCAGCTGTGTCAGGAGTCATCATCACAACACCAACTGAGTCAGGAGTCATCAACACAACACCCGCTGTGTCAGGAGTCATCATCACAACACCAACCGAGTCAGGAGTCATCACCACAACACCAGCTGTGTCAGGAGTCATCATCACAACACCAGCTGTGTCAGGAGTCATCACAACACAAGCTATGTCAGGAGTCATCATCACAACACAAGCTGTGTCAGGAGTCATCACAACACCAGCTGTGTCAGGAGTCATCACAACACAACACCACAACACCAGCTGTGTCAGGAGTCATCATCACAACGCCAGCTGTGTCAGGAGTCATCATCAGGAGTCAACACCAGCTGTGTCAGGAGTCATCATCACAAACACCAACTGTGTCAGGAGTCATCATCACAACACCAGCTGTCAGGAGTCATCATCACAACACCACCAGCTGTGTCAGGAGTCATCATCACAACACCAGCTGTGTCAGGAGTCATCATCACAACACCAGCTTTGTCAGGAGTCATCATCACAACACCAGCTGTGTCAGGAGTCATCATCACAACACCAGCTGTGTCAGGTGTCATCATCACAACACCAGCTGTGTCAGGAGTCATCATCACAACACCAGCTGTGTCAGGAGTCATCATGTGTCACAACACCAGCTGTGTCAGGAGCATAAGAACATAAGAAAGAAGGAACAATGCAACAGGCCTAATGACTCATGCGGATCAGGTCCATGTCCCCCCACCCCCAGGACTAGCCCAATGACCCACCCAGTCTGGTCACTACCACTCAAGGAAGGAGCACGGCAACAGACCCAGCAGCACAAGCTAGTCAGGTCCAACTCACACCCACCCACACCCACTCATGTATTTATGTAACCTATTTTTAAAACTACACAACGTTTTAGCCTGAATAACTGTACTCGGGAGTTTGTTCCACTCATCCACAACTCTATTACCAAACCAGTGCTTTCCTATATCCTTCCTGAATCTGAATTTTTCCAACTTGAAACCATTGCTGCGAGTCCTGTCTTGGCTGGAAATTTTCAGCACGCTATTTACATCCCCTTTATTTATTCCTGTTTTCCATTTATACACCTCGATCATATCCCCCCTAATTCTACGCCTTTCGAGAGAGTGCAGATTCAGGGCCCTCAGTCTATCCTCATAGGGAAGATTTCTGATACATGGGATCAACTTTGTCATCCTCCTCTGTACGTTTTCCAGAGCATTTATATCCATTCTGTAATACGGTGACCAGAACTGAGCAGCATAGTCTAAATGAGGCCTAACCAAGGATATATAGAGTTGAAGAACAACCTGAGGACTTCTATTATTTATACTTCTAGATATGAAGCCAAGAATTCTGTTAGCTTTATTGCGAACACTAATGCACTGTTGTCTTGGTTTTAGATTACTGCTAACCAGAACTCCTAAATCCTTTTCGCAATCAGTAGTATTAAGATCTACATTATTTAGTTTATATGTGGCATGGTTATTTACCTGTCCAACATTTAGAACTTTGCATTTGTCAATATTAAACTGCATCTGCCACTTCTCCGACCATTGCATCAGTCTATTCAAATCATCCTGGAGTGCTCTAGTGTCCTCATTAGAATGAATTGGACGGCCTATTTTGGTGTCATCAGCAAATTTGCTTATGTCGCTATTTATTCCCTCATCTATGTCGTTTATGTAAATTGTGAACAACAACGGGCCCAACACTGACCCCTGAGGAACACCGCTTGTGACGTGCCCCCATTCTGATTTCTCCCCATTTATGCAAACTCTCTGCTGCCTATTTGTCAGCCATGCCTCTACCCAGGAAAAAATTTCTCCTCCTATTCCGTGTGCCTTAAGTTTCCTCAATAGCCTCTGGTGTGGAACTCTATCGAAAGCCTTACTGAAGTCCATATACACAATATCATATTCATTACCATGATCTACCTCCTCAAACACCTTAGTGAAAAAAGTTAGTAAATTCGTAAGACAGGAACGCCCCTTTGTAAAACCGTGTTGAGATTCATTAATCAATCTGTGCCTATCAAGATGGCTACGAATTGCTTCGGCAATTATTGATTCCATAAATTTTCCCACTATGGAGGTAAGGCTTATTGGTCTATAGTTCGAAGCCAAGGACCTGTCACCTGCCTTGTAAATAGGTATTACATTTGCCATTTTCCACTTATCAGGCACTATGCCAGTTTGTAGTGATATGTTAAAAAGATTAGCCAAAGGTATGCTAAGTTCCTCTTTACATTCCTTTAACACCCTTGCAAACAGTTCATCAGGGCCTGGGGATTTGTTAGGTTTTAGTTTCTCTATTTGTCTGAGGACCATGTCACTAGTTACCGCAATCGTACATAGTTTATTATCATCCTGTTCTACATAATCTATTATTTCAGGAATATCGCTAGTATTTTCCTGGGTGAAAACTGAGAGGAAGTAGGTATTGAGAATTTCACACATATCCTTATCACTGTCAGTGATCTGACCCGAGTTACTCTTAAGTGGGCCAATCTTGTCCCTAATCTTACTTCTGTATACCTGAAAGAACTCTTTTGGGTTAGTCTTTGAATCCTTTGCGACCTTAGCCTCATAATCCCTTTTTGCTTTTCTTATTCCTTTCTTTGTTTCTCTCTTTAATTGAATATATTGATTTTTTAACTGCCCGTCCCCTCTTTTGATACGTCTATATATGCCTCTCTTTTGACCAATGAGATGTTTTAATATATTGTTCATCCATTTGGGATCATTTTTGTTAGATCTAATTTCCCTACTTGGAACAATAGTTGTCTGGGCAGCTAGGACTATGCTCTGAAAAACGTCATATTGGCAACCAAGATCACCTACCTGACCCATAGTCAGGACATCCCAATTTAGCCCACACAGGTAATTTTTCAGTCCCATGAAGTCGGCCAAGCGAAAATCTGGGACAGAGATTTGATTGCAGTTACCTGGGTAATTCTATGATATATTAAAACTAAGTGATTTGTGATCACTTTCCCCAAGCTCATCATTAACCTCAAGATTATTAATTAGAGAATCTTTGTTGGCAAGAACCAAGTCAAGAAGATTGTTTCCTCTAGTTGGTTCTGTCACAACCTGTTCTAAAAAGCAATCCTGAACCGTATCAAGAAAGTCACTAGACTCAAGTTTTCCTGTCATATTGTTCCAATCAATTTGTCTAAAGTTAAAATCTCCCATTATAACAACATTTTCATATCTAGATGCCTTATGAATTTCGTCCCATAACAGCTTACTGCCCTCCCTATCAAGGTTTGGGGGCCTATAAATCACACCCAAAATTAATTTGTCACGTCCCTCGAGAAACTGTAGCCAAACAGATTCTGTGTTCGATGCCTCTAATCTTATATCATGTCTAAGACAACAATTAAAATTTTCTCTGACATACATCGCCGCCCCACCACCCTTCCTGTTGACCCTGTCAGTGTGGAATAGTTTATAACCCTGTATGTTGCATTCAGAAGGAATTTCTCTATCTTTCAGGTTGAACCAGGTCTCTATTATACCAATAATATCTATATTATCTACACTTATCATGGGAGCATTAAACCCTACGGGTTTGGTGCTCCCATGATAATAAAAATAATAATCATAAAAATGTAATTCCTTGTGTGAGGAACTCTTGCCATCATCAAGGTTGGTAAGGTCAAGCATCAAGGCTGATGAGGTTAACCTTCATCTGACTAGTGTGTCATTGATTCTCCTTGATAATATTTTCTTACTCTATATTTTCAACTTGTTGATGAGGCAGATTCCTGTATTCAACTGTACACTGACATCATTGTTTCTTACTTTGGCTTGTAGAATGAGTATAGAACTGGTGTTGGATGATTATAGAACTGGTGTTGGATGATTATAGAACTGGTGTTGGATGATTATAGAACTGGTATTGGATGATTATAGAACTGGTGTTGGATGATTATAGAACTGGTGTTGGATGATTATAGAACTGGTGTTGGATGATTATAGAACTGGTGTTGGATGATTATAGAACTGGTGTTGGATGATTATAGAACTGGTGTTGGATGATTATAGAACTGGTGTTGGATGATTATAGAACTGGTGTTGGATGATTATAGAACTGGTGTTGGATGATTATAGAACTGGTGTTGGATGATTATAGAACTGGTGTTGGATGATTATAGAACTGGTGTTGGATGATTATAGAACTGGTGTTGGATGATTATAGAACTGGTGTTGGATGATTATAGAACTGGTGTTGGATGATTATAGAACTGGTGTTGGATGATTATAGGTAACTGGTGTTGGATGATTATAGAACTGGTGTTGGATGATTATAGAACTGGTGTTGGATGATTATAGAACTGGTGTTGGATGATTATAGAACTGGTGTTGGATGATTATAGAACTGGTGTTGGATGATTATAGAACTGGTGTTGGATGATTATAGAACTGGTGTTGGATGATTATAGAACTGGTGTTGGATGATTATAGAACTGGTGTTGGATGATTATAGAACTGGCATTGGATGATTATAGAACTGGTGTTGGATGATTATAGAACTGGTGTTGGATGATTATAGAACTGGTGTTGGATGATTATAGAACTGGTGTTGGATGATTATAGAACTGGTGTTGGATGATTATAGAACTGGTGTTGGATGATTATAGAACTGGTGTTGGATGATTATAGAACTGGTGTTGGATGATTATAGAACTGGTGTTGGATGATTATAGAACTGGTGTTGGATGATTATAGAACTGGTGTTGGATGATTATAGAACTGGTGTTGGATGATTATAGAACTGGTGTTGGATGATTATAGAACTGGTGTTGGATGATTATAGAACTGGTGTTGGATGATTATAGAACTGGCATTGGATGATTATAGAACTGGTGTTGGATGATTATAGAACTGGTGTTGGATGATTATAGAACTGGTGTTGGATGATTATAGAACTGTTGTTGGATGATTATAGAACTGGCATTGGATGATTATAGAACTGGTTGGATTGGATGATTATAGAACTGGTGTTGGATGATTATAGAACTGGTGTTGGATGATTATAGAACTGGCATAGAACTGGTGTTGGATGATTATAGAACTGGTGTTGGATGATTATAGAACTGGTGGATGATTATAGAACTGGTGTTGGATGATTATAGAACTGGTGTTGGATGATTATAGAACTGGTGTTGGATGATTATAGAACTGGTGTTGGATGATTATAGAACTGATGATTATAGAACTGGTGTTGGATGATTATAGAACTGGTGTTGGATGATTATAGAACTGGTGTTGGATGATTATAGAACTGGTATTGGATGATTATAGAACTGGTCTTGGATGATTATAGAACTGGTTGGATGATTATAGTACTGGATTTATAGAACTGGCATTGGATGATTATAGAACTGGTGTTGGATGATTATAGAACTGGCATTGGATGATTATAGAACTGGTGTTGGATGATTATAGAACTGGTGTTGGATGATTATAGAACTGGTGTTGGATGATTATAGAACTGGTATTGGATGATTATAGAACTGGTGTTGGATTATAGAACTGGTGTTGGATTATAGAACTGGTGTTGGATGATTATAGAACTGGTGTTGGATGATTATAGAACTGGTGTTGGATGATTATAGAACTGGTGTTGGATGATTATAGAACTGGCATTGGATGATTATAGAACTGGTGTTGGATGATTATAGAACAGGTGTTGGATGATTATATAACTGTTGTTGGATGATTATAGAACTGGTGTTGGATGATTATAGAACTGGTGTTGGATGATTATAGAACTGGTGTTGGATGATTATAGAACTGGCATTGGATGATTATAGAACTGGCATTGGATGATTATAGAACTGGTATTGGATGATTATAGAACTGGTGTTGGATGATTATAGAACTGGTGTTGGATGATTATAGAACTGGTGTTGGATGATTATAGAACTGGCATTGGATGATTATAGAACTGGTGTTGGATGATTATAGAACTGGTATTGGATGATTATAGAACTGGTGTTGGATGATTATAGAACTGGTGTTGGATGATTATAGAACTGGTGTTGGATGATTATAGAACTGGCATTGGATGATTATAGAACTGGCATTGGATGATTATAGAACTGGTGTTGGATGATTATAGAACTGGTGTTGGATGATTATAGAACTGGCATTGGATGATTAGGAGTTTACCTGGAGAGAGTTCCGGGGGTCAACGCCCCCGCGGCCCGGTCTGTGACCAGGCCTCCTGGTGGATCAGAGCCTGATCAACCAGGCTGTTGCTGCTAGCTGCACGCAAACCAACGTACGAGCCACAGCCCGGCTGATCAGGAACTGACTTTAGAACTTGGTGCCAGCTTGGATGATTATAGAACTGTGTGCTGGGAGGCAGTTGAACAGTCTCGGGCCCCTGACACTTATAGAACTGCTAGTGACACCCCTGCTTTTCATTGGGGGGATGGTGCATCGTCTGCCAAGTAGTGAGTGATTTTCGTGTGCAAGTTCGGTACTAGTCCCTCTAGGATTTTCCAGGTGTATATAATCATGTATCTCTCCCTCCTGCGTTCCAGGGAATACAGGTTTAGGAACCTCAAGCGCTCCCAGTAATTGAGGTGTTTTATCTCCGTTATGCGCGATTATAGAACTGGTCGGCAATTGCTGAGTGATTATAGATAGAACTGGTGACCTGAAGAGTGTCATCATGGGCTCGGCCTCCCTAGTTTTGGATGATTATAGAACTGGCATTGGATGATTATAGAACTGGTGTTGGATGATTATAGAACTGTTGTTGGATGATTATAGAACTGGTGTTGGATGATTATAGTACTGGTGTTGGATGATTATTGAACTGGCATTGGATGAATATAGAACTGGCATAGAACTGGTATTGGATGATTATAGAACTGGCATTGATTTTAGAACTGGATTGATGATTATAGAACTGTTGTTGGATGATTATAGAACTGGTGTTGGATGATTATAGTACTGGTGTTGGATGATTATAGAACTGGCATTGGATGATTATAGAACTGGCATTGGATGATTATAGAACTGGTGTTGGATGATTATAGAACTGGCATTGGATGATTATAGAACTGGTGTTGGATGATTATAGAACTGGTGTTGGATGATTATAGAACTGGTGTTGGATGATTATAGAACTGGTGTTGGATGATTATAGAACTGGCATTGGATGATTATAGAACTGGCATTGGATGATTATAGAACTGGTGTTGGATGATTATAGAACTGGTGTTGGATGATTATAGAACTGGTGTTGGATGATTATAGAACTGGCATTGGATGATTATAGAACTGGTGTTGGATGATTATAGAACTGGTGTTGGATGATTATAGAACTGGCATTGGATGATTATAGAACTGGCATTGGATGATTATAGAACTGGTGTTGGATGATTATAGAACTGGTGTTGGATGATTATAGAACTGGTGTTGGATGATTATAGAACTGGCATTGGATGATTATAGAACTGGCATTGGATGATTATAGAACTGGTCTTGGATTAATATAGAACTGGTATTGGATGATTATAGAACTGGTATTGGATGATTATAGAACTGGTATTGGATGATTATAGAATTGGTATAGAATAAGTATAGGATGTTTATAGAATTGGTATAGGATTACAGAATGCTTATAGGATGAGCATAGGATAATTATAGAGGGTGTATGAGTATAGGATGATTATAGAATGTGCATAGGATAAGTATAGGATGATTATGGAATCATTATATGATTAGTATAGGATGATTAAAGAATGGCTATAGGAAGATTATAAGATGAGTATGGAATGGATATAGAATGAGTATAGGATGTTTATTGGATGTATTGAAAACCCATGAAACAAATCTCCGTTCCTTCATTCTCTGAATTTTAACTAATCTTCTTTTGTATTTTTATTAAAAGATAAGTGAATGTATTTCTTTGGTCTCTTAATATTACTTTTTGATCAAAGCTGAGCATCGACCGGTGTTAATTACCAGGAACCAGTATGTGTATGACTGTGTGTCTCTCTTGTTTGTACAAACTACATACAACAGGCCACTTGCCTATCGATAAGTGCCTTTGAAAACTGGTAACTAAGACACACACATGAGGAGAGGTTCACGACGACACTGCAGGACAGAAAGGATAGGAAGGATAGGAAGGATAGGAATTTTATTAGTCGTTATCATGTTCTTATCAGAGAGGAACTGACAAGATGGATAAGGACAGTGTTTCAGAGATGGTATACAGGAATAAGGTGGATAGCTACAGTGTTTCAGAGATGGTGCACAGGAACAAGGTGGATAAGGACAGTGTTTCAGAGATGGTGTACAGGAACAAGGTGGATAAGGACAGTGTTTCAGAGATGGTGTACAGGAACAAGGTGGATAAGGACAGTGTTTCAGAGATGGTGCACAGGAACAAGGTGGATAAGGACAGTGTTTCAGAGATTGTCAGAGATGAATAAGGCAGTGTTTCAGAGTGCACAGGTGGATAAGGACAGTGTTTCAGAGATGGTGGATGGATAAGGACAGTGTTTCAGAGATGGTGTACAGGAACAAGGTAGATAAGGACAGTGTTTCAGAGATGGTGCACAGGAACAAGGTGGATAAGGACAGTGTTTCAGAGATGGTGCACAGGAACAAGGTGGATAAGGACAGTGTTTCAGAGATGGTGTACAGGAACAAGGTGGATAAGGACAGTGTTTCAGAGATGGTGCACAGGAACAAGGTGGATAAGGACAGTGTTTCAGAGATGGTGCACAGGAACAAGGTGGATAAGGACAGTGTTTCAGAGATGGTGTACAGGAACAAGGTGGATAAGGACAGTGTTTCAGAGATGGTGTGCAGGAACAGTGTGGATAGTGAGTGTTTCAGAGATGGTGTACAGGAGCAAGGTAGATAAGGACAGTGTTTCAGAGATGGTGTACAGGAACAAGGTGGATAAGGACAGTGTTTCAGAGATGGTGTACAGGAACAAGGTGGATAAGGACAGTGTTTCAGAGATGGTGTACAGGAACAAGGTGGATAAGGACAGTGTTTCAGAGATGGTGTACAGGAACAAGGTGGATAAGGACAGTGTTTCAGAGATGGTGTACAGGAACAAGGTGGATAAGGACAGTGTTTCAGAGATGGTGTACAGGAACAAGGTGGATAAGGACAGTGTTTCAGAGATGGTGTACAGGAACAAGGTGGATAAGGACAGTGTTTCAGAGATGGTGCACAGGGTGGGTTCGATAACGTGGATGGGGTAAAAACACTCACGTAGGCTGGTTAGTACGTATAATTATAACGGAAAGTATGGGAACAACCATCAGCCGACCTGCCTCTCTCTGCTCCCTATCTCAGACTGACCCACTAGTGCCTAGCGGGTGAATGGTATTCAAAAACATGCTATGGTCAGCAGCAACGTGAATAACAGTCAGTGATTCACACAGACGGTTGGTAGTAAGTCATCTACTGGTAACTGGTTACCGGTAACTGGTACTACTGAGAGCTCGGCGACGCTAACGTATCTTGTCCCCTCATACAGCTAATACAAACTAGAGATGGCAGGTGTACGGCTTGGGCTGATTCTATACAATGTTGAAGTACACAACAATTTAACATTATAACATAAGAAGAATATTGGAATGGAAGCTTACGTAATTGACTATAATGAAACTTGCTGTAATGAAACTGCAATGCACAACTCATCGAATGAGACTCAACATTGGGATTACACAATAGAAGTGATATAAAAATTTTTTATCGATCGATCTGTATTCATGTAATCAACGGATTCTGAGGAAGAAATATATACAAAGAAAGAAGTGTTTAACAGAAAGGCAGATTCGGTGCACTCAAATCTAGACTGTTAACTCTCAGAATTCGGAGAGAACGTGAACACAAAAAAAAATTCTTGAATACTGATAAGTTGATACTGTAATTATTCATCTATACAGGTTATTTACATTTAACCCCAACTCTGCTAGGGTGAGATTGACATATGCAGAATGGGTGTCATCTCTGGGAGGATCAAACTCTGTTGCACTGGCTAACTCATGCTGTATTTGAGGCAAATCTGAATTGGTAGTTACAAATGATACTTGAGGATTTCTCAATACCTGTCGTGTACGTAGGGAATAACGACATTCAGGTTGATCATCTGACTGAGTCTCAGAGGTAGAGAGTACAGGATCAGGAGGATTGTCAGAGTCTGTCACATTAGTCTGGGTTGGAACATCATTATCATCACATACTAACTTCATATGATCTAAATGCGATTCTTTATACTGACCAGTACTAATTTCTCTAACCTTATACTTATTGCCAGTGATATGTTCAACTACTCGATAAGGACCAACAAACTTTTGATCAAGCTTAGGCATTGCAGACGTTTTGTTAAAGTTAGTCAGCATAACTCTCGAACCTACTTTGATTTTGGATGGCTTTGCTCGAGTGTTTGCGACTCTTGTAAATTCTGCTGTTGATTTATGAAGTGTTTCACGGATTCTTCTAAAAACACTTTGAGCTAAGCTGGTACGAGTTGCTATGAAATCACCAGGGTTGTAATTTGGTTTCGTATAACAACTCATAAGGCAAGCGTTTATCTACACCATACAATGCATAATGTGTAGTGTCACCTACAGAAACATTGAAAGCAGAATTTATAGCACACTGCACATCAGGTATAACTTCATCCCAAGTTTCACTGTTGGGATTGATAGTGGCTCTCAAGACATCAAGTACTTTCTTATTGGTTCGTTCTGCTAACCCATTGCTGGCAGGATGATGAGGAACAATGGTGGATTTAGAGATCTTGTACAAGGTACACAAATTTTCAAGAATCTCATTACAGAATTCACCTCCATTATCTGTTACTAGGGACTTAGGGGTGGTATGCCTGCAGATAATGCGTTCTTTAAACGCTTTAGCTACTGTCTCGGCAGTCTTATCTGCAATAGGAACTAACTCACAATATCTGGTGAAATGGTCTACCATAACACACAGATGTTTGTTGCCCTGGAGGGAACATTGGAAATTAGTTAACAGATCTAGCGCAACTCTTTCCCACGGTTCGCTAGTAGTTGGATACACTTGGATTGGATTAGGACCATTAGCATTACCTTTATGTTGCATGCAGACACTACATTTCTTAACATACTCAGAAATATCAGTTGCCATACGAGGCCAAAAGTATTTCAATCTGGCTTGTTTTACTGAACGATCCATACCAGGGTGCGCAACACCTGGTACATCGTGAACTAGCTGTAAGGCTACATTCACTAGTGACTGTGGAATTACTAACTGGTATACTCTTCTGCTAGGAGTACCCAACTCGGCTGTTCGATACAGTAATTCTTGGTTCATGACAAAGTCACTGATGGGTGCTGGTGGCTTCACAGTCAGAATAAGATCTTCCTGGAGCAGGAATCGAATCACACCAGACCACATGGGATCTGTTCGTTCTTATTGGAGGAATGAACAAACTCTGTGGAGTGGATGACTCTCAAATAGAGTTATAACACGCAATATGAGCAAGGGAGAAAACGAGTCTCTCTCTCACTGTAAGCACAGGGGAAAAGAAATGAACACGGTCGACAATACTGGTATTCATTCTGAGTCGCTCACAGTGACACGAGGTATCAACTATAAGGAGACTACACTTACAAACGTTAACAACATGTGAAGGTTACTCGAGAAACAACTTTTTGCATTACACGGATTACTGTCAACGAGGATAGTATCACCATTTGGACCACAAACAACAACAACACTTGAGTGAGTACACTAGCCACAGAAACGTCTTTCTGCAACGGCTTGTGACATCAACAAGAGATGGCATAACCCATTACAAGTAATGTTCTTCACAAAGCGTCCCCTGGAAGAAACGACTACTTGAATAAGTCGCCATCGCAAGGATAGTAGTCTCAGCACCCAGGGTTGTCTGAGGTTCCTCTGAAACCCAAGGTAACTGTACACTATCCTGCATGCACGACATTGTGGCTGGAGTCCAGACAGGAGTGACAGTATTACTAGTGCCTGACCGCTCGGCTACGTTAATAAGTAATTCACAGAGGAACTTAATCTGAACTTCACATTCCGCAGCACTTTAACAAGTCTCAGATACAAGCTGTGAGAACAAACACGTTATCTAAGAGCTAGGTATTGTCTTTCAGTCAGTAAGGGAACATTAGGGCTGCGGACTGATTCATGTTTACTTAGACCTGCATGGTACACTAAGTGAGCATTCCAAAGTGACTGGGTCGGTCTGTCAGTCGATAAGAAACTAGGACTGATGACAGGAGCAGCCTGAGAGGTCTGAGTGTCGCCATTCACTAAAGTATCACTTGAAGATATGTGAGGCGGCATATTGGCAAAGAAGTTGCACAAAAACAAATAAGGCAAAAATAATGAATAATAAAAATGACACAAAATGCTAAAATTGAAATAAAAGAGATGTAACTAATTCTGCAGAAGTAATAAAAAAATGTCTAAGATACACTGCAAGAGGAAGAACAACTCAGTGCAAGGGACTGCTGGCCAAGATAAAGAAACACATTGAAATTTACAAGTAAAAATATTACTGGAGACTGAATTAAATGCAAAATGAGCTGTCTGTACTCTTGCTAATAAAGAAATTAACTAATAAAATTGTAAATCAATATAAAAAGTATAAAATAAAATCACTAAATTGTATGCAACGAGAGATAACTGGGAAATTTAAATATTTTCTAAGAATGCATAAACAAAATTAAAATATAATGCAAAGACAACATGAGGAAAAAAATAATAAAATGAGAAACAAGACTCAAACAATAATGAACTGAGATTAATAATGCATAAAAATATCAATAAAAGAAAATAATTCACTGCAGAACAAGTGCAACAAAATAAAGCGCAGAAATAATCAATGTAGCAATAAAAGTTAGACTGGCAAAATGTTAAATAATAAAAATATGAAGAAAGACTCAACACTTAATTGTAAATTAAACAAAACAATTTACTTAAACAAAGTAAAGAAAACAATACGTTAAAAAGAAAGTAAATTACACTAAGAGTGAAGTTGTTCAAAGAAATATGAAAAATATGAATAAAACAAGAAACAAAACTGGAAGTGTAACACTTACAACACTTACAAGTGGCGGAGCACACAACACTTACAAGTGGCGGAGCACACAACACTTACAAGTGGCAGGGCACACAACACTTACAAGTGGCAGGGCACACAACACTTACAAGTGGCGGGGCACACAACACTTACAAGTGGCGGGGCACACAACACTTACAAGTGGCGGGGCACACAACACTTACAAGTGGCGGGGCACACAACACTTACAAGTGGCGGGGCACACAACACTTACAAGTGGCGGGGCACACAACACTTACAAGTGGCGGGGCACACAACACTTACAAGTGGCGGGGCACACAACACTTACAAGTGGCGGGGCACACAACACTTACAAGTGGCGGGGCACACAACACTTACAAGTGGCGGGGCACACAACACTTACAAGTGGCGGGGCACACAACACTTACAAGTGGCGGGGCACACAACACTTACAAGTGGCGGGGCACACAACACTTACAAGTGGCGGGGCACACAACACTTACAAGTGGCGGGGCACACAACACTTACAAGTGGCGGGGCACACAACACTTACAAGTGGCGGGGCACACAACACTTACAAGTGGCGGGGCACACAACACTTACAAGTGGCGGGGCACACAACACTTACAAGTGGCGGGGCACACAACACTTACAAGTGGCGGGGCACACAACACTTACAAGTGGCGGGGCACACAACACTTACAAGTGGCGGGGCACACAACACTTACAAGTGGCGGGGCACACAACACTTACAAGTGGCGGGGCACACAACACTTACAAGTGGCGGGGCACACAACACTTACAAGTGGCGGGGCACACAACACTTACAAGTGGCGGGGCACACAACACTTACAAGTGGCGGGGCACACAACACTTACAAGTGGCGGGGCACACAACACTTACAAGTGGCGGGGCACACAACACTTACAAGTGGCGGGGCACACAACACTTACAAGTGGCGGGGCACACAACACTTACAAGTGGCGGGGCACACAACACTTACAAGTGGCGGGGCACACAACACTTACAAGTGGCGGGGCACACAACACTTACAAGTGGCGGGGCACACAACACTTACAAGTGGCGGGGCACACAACACTTACAAGTGGCGGGGCACACAACACTTACAAGTGGCGGGGCACACAACACTTACAAGTGGCGGGGCACACAACACTTACAAGTGGCGGGGCACACAACACTTACAAGTGGCGGGGCACACAACACTTACAAGTGGCGGGGCACACAACACTTACAAGTGGCGGGGCACACAACACTTACAAGTGGCGGGGCACACAACACTTACAAGTGGCGGGGCACACAACACTTACAAGTGGCGGGGCACACAACACTTACAAGTGGCGGGGCACACAACACTTACAAGTGGCGGGGCACACAACACTTACAAGTGGCGGGGCACACAACACTTACAAGTGGCGGGGCACACAACACTTACAAGTGGCGGGGCACACAACACTTACAAGTGGCGGGGCACACAACACTTACAAGTGGCGGGGCACACAACACTTACAAGTGGCGGGGCACACAACACTTACAAGTGGCGGGGCACACAACACTTACAAGTGGCGGGGCACACAACACTTACAAGTGGCGGGGCACACAACACTTACAAGTGGCGGGGCACACAACACTTACAAGTGGCGGGGCACACAACACTTACAAGTGGCGGGGCACACAACACTTACAAGTGGCGGGGCACACAACACTTACAAGTGGCGGGGCACACAACACTTACAAGTGGCGGGGCACACAACACTTACAAGTGGCGGGGCACACAACACTTACAAGTGGCGGGGCACACAACACTTACAAGTGGCGGGGCACACAACACTTACAAGTGGCGGGGCACACAACACTTACAAGTGGCGGGGCACACAACACTTACAAGTGGCGGGGCACACAACACTTACAAGTGGCGGGGCACACAACACTTACAAGTGGCGGGGCACACAACACTTACAAGTGGCGGGGCACACAACACTTACAAGTGGCGGGGCACACAACACTTACAAGTGGCGGGGCACACAACACTTACAAGTGGCGGGGCACACAACACTTACAAGTGGCGGGGCACACAACACTTACAAGTGGCGGGGCACACAACACTTACAAGTGGCGGGGCACACAACACTTACAAGTGGCGGGGCACACAACACTTACAAGTGGCGGGGCACACAACACTTACAAGTGGCGGGGCACACAACACTTACAAGTGGCGGGGCACACAACACTTACAAGTGGCGGGGCACACAACACTTACAAGTGGCGGGGCACACAACACTTACAAGTGGCGGGGCACACAACACTTACAAGTGGCGGGGCACACAACACTTACAAGTGGCGGGGCACACAACACTTACAAGTGGCGGGGCACACAACACTTACAAGTGGCGGGGCACACAACACTTACAAGTGGCGGGGCACACAACACTTACAAGTGGCGGGGCACACAACACTTACAAGTGGCGGGGCACACAACACTTACAAGTGGCGGGGCACACAACACTTACAAGTGGCGGGGCACACAACACTTACAAGTGGCGGGGCACACAACACTTACAAGTGGCGGGGCACACAACACTTACAAGTGGCGGGGCACACAACACTTACAAGTGGCGGGGCACACAACACTTACAAGTGGCGGGGCACACAACACTTACAAGTGGCGGGGCACACAACACTTACAAGTGGCGGGGCACACAACACTTACAAGTGGCGGGGCACACAACACTTACAAGTGGCGGGGCACACAACACTTACAAGTGGCGGGGCACACAACACTTACAAGTGGCGGGGCACACAACACTTACAAGTGGCGGGGCACACAACACTTACAAGTGGCGGGGCACACAACACTTACAAGTGGCGGGGCACACAAACACTGACAAGTGGCGGGGCACACACCCCTTACAAGTGGCGGGGCACACAACACTTACAAGTGGCGGGGCACACAACACTTACAAGTGGCGGGGCACACAACACTTACAAGTGGCGGGGCACACAACACTTACAAGTGGCGGGGCACATAACACTTTCAAGTGGCGGGGCACAGAACACTTACAAGTGGCAGGGAACACAACACTTACAAGTTTCGGGGCACACAACACTTACAAGTGGCGGGGCGCACACAGCACTTACAAGTGGCGGGGCGCACAACAATGCTGAAAGAACACATGATAAAAAAAAATGTATGAATTACTTCATACGGAGTGACTGACTGCACACTACACAATAATACTTACTACAAAATAATACTTACAAGACAGAGAATAGCATAAAAAAACACAGAAAAAAATATAAAAATGAAACACGAAAGATGAACGATAACACTGGGAGAATAATGCGAAAATACTGAGTCAAAGAAACACTGAGTCTACACTGAAAACTTAAGACTTAGAGTACACAAAAAAATTCACTGTGAATGTCTCACACACGTAAATGTCTGTAAATGCAAAGAAAGTGTCTCTAAACAGAAAATTATCACTGAAGTCTGGAGTGGTAGACGGCAGTGACAAGTGATGAGGGGAAGGTGATGATTCCTCCTACACTCACACTGTTGTCGGAAGAAATGCGCTCTCTAGGTGAACTCACATAACTGGCTTTATCGTTGGCGCACAGCTACTATCTCTTGACCAATTATGTGAGCCAAAACAGTACTAGGACCCGGTACAAGGGTGGAAAAAGCCACAGGTAGGTGAGGTGGGGATTGGGTAGCGGGTGGTGGGTGGGGGCAGCGGAACAAGCTGGCCCTGTGCGCTCTCACTGCCACGCACTTCTCACCACTCACGAGAAAACTCCAGGTGGCTTAACTAAGCCACAATATACCACAGGGATGGTGAAGACCACTCTTAGCATCCAACTGGGAGCACAAGGCGATATAGGAGACAATACTTCAGAGGAACTTGCGTGGCTTACTTCTTTCTCTCAGCTGGGTTAGGAAGCTGGGTTGACTGACTGGCTTAACCCACGAGAATGGCTGACTGGAAGACGTGTAACAATGCACACAGCATGAAGGAACAGGTGGATGACAGGAGACAGGCTGGATGATAGACTGAGGCAGGCTGACTGGCGCTCTCTTCCACAGACTGGCTTACTGGCTGGCTTAATTGCAAAATCCGGGTCAACCCCTCGGAGATTGAAGCAATTAGCACACGAACTAAGCCAGGAAGCTTGAAAAGAGGCTGCAACAGGCTTGCAGGCTAGAGTACACAGGGTGGAGGTGAGTGAGGGTAAGCTGCTAGCTGGAGGTGGCAGAGACAGTTCACCTCTAACCTGCCGGCATCCCACAAACAATCTTCTAACGTCTGAAATACCCGTAAATCCACGCCCACACCGCTGTCACCAATTTGTTAAGTGAGTTCGATAACGTGGATGGGGTAAAAATACTCACGTAGGCTGGTTAGTACGTATAATTATAACGGAAAGTATGGGAAGCGCCATCAGCCAACCTGCCTCTCTCTGCTCTCTATCTCAGACTGACCCACCAGTGCCTAGGGTGAGCGGTGTTCAAAAACATGCTATGGTCAGCAGCAACGTGAATAACAGTCAGTGATTCACACAGACGGTTGGTAGTGAGTCATCTACTGGTAACTGGTCACTGGTAGGAACAAGGTGGATAAGAACAGTGTTTCAGACATGGTGTACAGGAACAAGGTGGACACGGACAGTGTTTCAGAGATGGTGTACAGGAACAAGGTGGATAAGGACAGTGTTTCAGAGATAGTGTACAGGAACAAGGTGGACACGGACAGTGTTTCAGAGATAGTGTACAGGAACAAGGTGGACACGGACAGTGTTTCAGAGATGGTGCACAGGAACAAGGTGGATAAGAACAGTGTTTCAGAGATGATGTACAGGAACAAGGTGGATATGGACAGTGTTTCAGAGATGGTGTACAGGAAAAGGGGTCACAAATGGAAGTTGAAAACACAATGAATCACAGAGATGTCAGGAAATATTTCTTCAGTAATAGAGTTGTGAGAAAGGGGAACATTCTGAAGAGTGATGTAGTGTAGGTTGGATCCATACACAGCTTTAAAGACCTAATAGTGACCAGCAAAGAGTCGGGGCCAGGAGCTGTGATTCGACCCCTGCAACCATAAGCAACTGAGTATAGTTGGATTATTCATACGAACATATACATACAGGGAAGAGGCGGAGCCAGAAGTTGTGACTCCTCCCCTGCAACCATAAACAGGTGAGCACGAACAGATGATTATAAACACACAGACACAGACACACACACACACACACACACACACACACACACACACACATATATATATATATATATATATATACATATAAACACACATATATATATATATATATATATACATATAAACACACATATATATATATATATACATATATACACATATATATATATATATTATATATATATATATATATATATATATATATATATATATATATATATAAATATAGACACATATATATATATAAATATATACACATATATATACCTAGATTGAGACAGGACAACAGCAGAGAAGGACCAGCTGTGAGTCACACAACAAGTAAATCACACATGAAGCAGGTAACACAGCAAAATCACACAGCAAGCAGGCCATACAACAAGGTCACACAGCAAGCAGGTCATACAGCAATCAGGTCACACAACAAGATCATACAGCAAGCAGATCACTCGGCAAGGTCACACAGCACGTAGATCACACAGCAAGGTCATACAGCAAGTAGGTCACACAACAAGCAGGTTACATAGTAAGGTCACACAGCAAACAGATCACATAGTAAGCAGGCCACACAGCAAACAGGTCACACAGTAAGCAGGCCATACAGCAAACAGGTCACACAGCAACCAGGCCGCATAGTAAGGTCACACAGCAAGTTACATAGCAAGGTCACCCAGCAAACAGGTCACATAGCAAGGTCACACAGCAAAGAGGTTACATAGTAAGATCACACAGCAAAGAGGTCACATAGTAAGGTCACACAGGAAACAGGTCACATAGTAAGGTCACACAGCAAACAAATCACATAGAAAGGTCACACAGCAAATAGGTCACATAGCAAGGTCACACAGCAAACAGGTCACATAGTAAGGTCACATAGCAAACAAATCACATAGTAAGGTCACACAGCAAATAAATCACATAGTAAGGTCACACAGCAAACAAATCACATAGTAAGGTCACACAACAAACAGGTCACATAGTAAGGTCACACAGCAAACAGGTCACATAGTAAGGTCACACAGCAAACAGGTCATATAGAAATGTCACACAGCAAACAGGTCACATAGTAAGGTCACACAGCAAAAGGGTCACATATCAATGTCACACAGCAAGCAGGTCACATAGCAAGGTCACACAGCAACCAAGTCACATAGCAAGGTCACACAGTAAGCAGGTCACACAGGAAGCAAGCAGGTCACATAGCATGCAGGTCACACGTGGCTCTTCCCTCATTCAGTGTGTTCAAGACACTAAAACACTGTTATCATCACCATCATCTTAATCATCATTGTTTCTGATCCTTTATGTGGGTCCGAAATCTTACTGATTAATTTTTGTGGTTGAAACTTCCTCTCAAAATATTATGATAAGTATCATTCTTTGACCGTATAAGATCTTCGTATTTCCTGTACTGTCTTACCCATTGATTTATTTTTGACTTTGTATTCACCTGTTGGTCATTTACTAATTCATTCCATCATCATAATTGATATCGTACTTGTAATATGACAATACTGATATCAGTTCACCGAGTTTCATCTCTGCCGTAACTGTCATATATAGGATTGCCGCTGCTAACTCTTCTTTTAATTCATTATTCTTTTTTTTATAATCCATTCACCGTTGTGTACCATAATTTGGAAATTGTTTTATTCTATGTTCTAGTTTGTAGTGTCCAGCAATAAAGCGGAAGTTGTTGCGTGTATTGTTGCAAGGAAAGTGATCAAGGTTATAATAGTGGATAGGATAGGAGGGGAAAGAGTTGCTATTCTTGTAAGATGAATTGGCCTTGAATTGAGCCTACCTATGCATAGGCATAGGGGAGGGGGGTAATAGAGGAGATTTCTGGAAACTGAGAATTTCCTCCTTATCCCACCTGTAATGGATGAATTTTAAAATGATATACAATACCGATGGGGAGTAAGACACACGTGTAGCTGTATCTTTATTATGAAACCAAACGTTTCATAATAAAGATACATAACAATTAATCTTCTGTACAGTAAGCTTCTTCAGTCCACTACAGAAGATTAAGCAGAAGCAGTAGAGATGTAAAGAGTATGTCATCAGTCTATCTCCCTTGAAGACGTAGTATTGAGGTAGTCAGTTTCTCAGCCTGGAGAAGAGTTTTGCTGCAGTCTGGAACAATGTGAAGGTGAAGCAGCAGTATGTTGATTTATGTACTGTCAAGAAGTGAGGAGCAGCCCACTAGTAGAAGAAACAATGTAATCATTAAGAGCGCAAGTCCCACGTAATGATAACATTCTGACTGATGACATCGTCCTCACATCTCTGTTGCTTCTGCTGACTCTTCTGTACTCGACTGAAGAAGCCTACTGTGTAGGCGAAACGTTTCGGAATAAAGATACCCAACTATGGTACATGTGTCTTACTTACCACCCAGTCGGTACTGTTTATCATTTTAATATTCACTCTTTCAAGCATTGCAATACAATGGTATCTTGGTACGGAAACACCTTGGACAAATTTTTCAAGTAAGAATGGATGGATTTGAGAGGGAGCCGTCATCTCAATGATTACATTCTTTCTTCTACTAGTGTGCTGCGCCTCACCTCTTGACAGTATATAAGTCAACATACTGCTGCTTCAACTTCACATTAATTCAGACTGTGGCGCAAAACTCTTCTCCAGGCTGAGGGACTGACTACCTCAAAACTACGTCTTCAAGGATGATAAACTAATGACATTGTTTTTATATCTCTACTGTTTCTGCTCCCTCGTCTCTATTCGACTGAAGAAGCTTACTGTGTAGGCGAAAAGTTTCGTAATAAAGATTCCAAATTGTTGCCTTACTTACCACCCTGTAATGGATGATATTTTACATACTCCTTTGGCTGTTCTTTCTTTATTTTCATTCTGCCTCAATATTAGTGAGTAAGTTGACAGCTTATACACTTCAAGAAAACTTTCCCTCTTGAGATCCGCTTTCGAAATGATTGTGACCAGAAGAATTTCTTGACTGGGTGTTGGTTACCTTCGGAGTTCTTGCAAACCTGCGAGAATTTTCCATTCGTTCTCACAGTATAATCTCATATTCCTGCCCTTCCTAACCTGCCATCAGACTCCTCAAATTTGTAGATCATTAATGGCCTTCCTCTTTCTTCCTACAATTTTCTTTTCCCTCCAGACTGCCTTGGCTGTTGTCATTAGTTTATTTGTTGTGTCTCTTTCCACTTTCTGTTGCCTTGGATTTGTGACATTATCTCTGCTAATAACTTTTCTCATAAGTTCTTATGTACGTGAGCATGAATTGGACTTGCCTAGGTTCGGCCAGTAGGCCTGCAGCAGTGCTCCTTCCTTCTTAAGTGGGTGTATCTTGGACCTGTTTAGCATGGGCTAGTATGTCTGCTGCGGCGCTCTTTCTTCCTTATGTTCTTAGTTCCTTCTTGATTCCCATTCTGTCCCTCCACTGTCACTGGCACTTCTACCGCTCCTCGTATTCTTCAGAGCCTCTATCAGCTTTCCATTCTTCTCTTCCTGTCCTTGAGCTCATCTGTGTAAATTGTCCTATGCTTACAGTCAAAAATTTCTTTACTTGTATTTTTTTTACACTTTTCAGTCTTCTCTCAAAATATTATTATATAACCTTTCTTCACTCTGCTCATCCACTGTGATCTTCTCTCTCTGTGATCTTCTCTCACTCTCACTTTTCGAGTCCTTTCTTTCATTCTATTTTTCCCCTAGGTTCTTTATTGACAAATAAAAAAATCTTCTTATGATTTGAGTTTATCCAAAGCATAAAGTGATGTTAGTGATGAAAGATGATGAAGAGGATGCTATTGATGAGAGGTATTGAGGATATCAGTAATGAGAGGTGATGGAGAGGATGTTAGTGATGAGAAATGATGAAGTAGATGTTGGTGATGAGAGGCGATGAAGTGGATGCTAGTGATGAAAGGTGATAAAGATGACAGCAATGAGAGGTGATAAAGAGGATGTTAGTGATGTGAGGTGATGGAGACGATGTTAGTGATGAGAGGTGATGGGGAGGATGTTAGTGATGAGAGGTGATGGAGAGGATGTTAGTGATGAGAGGTGATGGAGAGGATGTTAGTGATGAGAGGTGATGGAGAGGATGTTAGTGATGAGAGGTGATGGAGAGGATGTTAGTGATGAGAGTTGATGGGGAGGATGTTAGTGATGAGAGGTGATGGAGAGGATGTTAGTGATGAGAGTTGATGGGGAGGATGTTAGTGATGAGAGGTGATGGAGAGGATGTTAGTGATGAGAGGTGATGGAGAGGATGTTAGTGATGAGAGGTGATGGAGAGGATGTTAGTGATGAGAGGTGATGGAGAGGATGTTAGTGATGAGAGGTGATGGGGAGGATGTTAGTGATGAGAGGTGATGGAGAGGATGTTAGTGATGAGAGTTGATGGGGAGGATGTTAGTGATGAGAGGTGATGGAGAGGATGTTAGTGATGAGAGTTGATGGGGAGGATGTTAGTGATGAGAGGTGATGGAGAGGATGTTAGTGATGAGAGTTGATGGGGAGGATGTTAGTGATGAGAGGTGATGGAGAGGATGTTAGTGATGAGAGGCGATGCAGAAGATGTTAGTGATGAGAGCGATGGAGAGACTAAGTTAACTCCAAGAAGTCAAGAGCATAAGTTCCTGTGATTCCAGTTCTGCTACATAATCAAACTGTAAATTACTGCTCCTGGTCAATATTCTCTGAGTACTAGTACTGTGTGTGTGTGTGTGTGTGTGTGTGTGTGTGTGTGTGTGTGTGTGTGTGTGTGTGTGTGCGCGCATTTGGAAAGGCTCTATGAATATATGTGTGTATCTCTGTGTCTATGTATAAGTGTGTGTTTTTGAAGCAGTTCTTATTTCATAAAAGCCGTTTGAGTTGAATAGTTGCTCTGATCCGTACTTGTAACTGTCTGTGAGTTCATTGTCTCATGGGCTCGTTGGCCCAATCATACGTATTTTTTAATTCATTAGTTTCTCTCCGTCTCATCAACAAGTTCATTCTATTTTCTGACCGTCAAACTCAAGAAGTATCTCTTGACATATCTGCAGGTCGTTTTTATCATTTGTTTCTAACAGTGATCCAGGTCTCCAGTTTATTGCCTTATAAACAGTCGGGCCCTGTCCATGTTATTTAGTTCTTTGAACATCTAATACGCTGTCTTTGTATACTCTGTTACCAGGATCAGTTATTTTAGTCATTTCATGTAATAGCTGTAAGTTAAATACCTTTTTTTAGGCCATTGCAGGTCAGTCTTTTATTCGATGCTCCGCTCTCAACATCTACGGGTGACCTTTCATCTGAATTTGGATCAGAGTTGTGGGCTCAACCAGGCTCATTCTCGCTGTGAAAGCTGAATCTCCCAGCCTTCACATCGCCTTACCTGGCCTGGTATCCCGTTGACAATAACCTATTATAAGTAACCCCTAATGAAGCTCCAGCGCACCCCATGAGTTTGCTTTATCCTCTCTTAACTATTGGCAGTTACCTCTATTATCTATCTGATCTACCGCTTGTGCTCCCATCCAATACTCAGTGGCAGCTTAGATTTGGTGGTCATTGATGATGCTTGGTTCATGCACATTAGATTTGCTAGGCATCATTGATGTTTGGTGAATTCAAATTAGATTTAACTGCTGCATGTGTGTTACAATATGGAGTGTATAATACTGAGTTAATGATCCTTGATGGGAATAGGTCGCTAGGTTGGCTATTGTCTAGGGTGAACTCCATAGTAACAAGGTTTTAGTGTAGCCAATGTAGCCTTTTTAGGCAGACTTTCTTTGTTAATCTTTCTACAGGATGGCCAAAACTCAAATAAATTCTGTCTTTAATAACAATAAAACTTACATAGTATCTTCATACATTTATGAACTATATATTAATTAAAATAAATCGACAAAATCACTTATCTTTTTCCTTTATACGTAAAAGATACTCTTATACATGTACAGCTATTGTTACGACAAAAGTTTACTGGCAAAATAATTCCCAGTACTAGAGTTAGGCAATCAATCTGTTGCAGGAAGTAATTATCCAGACAAGGATTTATCGGTAATCCTGCGCAAGGATAACCAGTGAACTTAGAAATCAGAACAGACTAGAAGTGAGAGTGCTAGTCAGTGTGAGTGTTGTGGAGCCACTCTGAGAGAGTGTGGAGACCTACTCTGAGCAAGGGTGTTAAACCTTCTCTGAGCAAGGGTGTTAAACCTTCTCTGAGCAAGGGTGTTAAACCTTCTCTGAGCAAGGGTGTTAAACCTTCTCTGAGCAATACACAAATTACCCGCACATAAAAGAGAGAAGCTTACGACGAGCCTCCGTTGACACCTCAGGAAAATTACTGCTGTCAACATGGCTGTTTGTCATAGACGCCTGATTAATTCTGTTGGCATTGAGCTTCTCCGGGGGACGATTTCGACTAGTTCAGCGCAGGTTCTCTTACTTAAAATCATCAGAGAGACGTATGGAATTCAAGATAAGCTCCTCACTACAAAGGTATATGAATCGTTGGTTAATCGTTTCCAAGACGTGAGCCTTGATGTTACTCCTGCTGTACGTGTGAGAATGAGTGATGTTTCCAGGCATTATACCTGAATTAAGTTACGTAACGTTCCCTTTGAGGCGGATGAAGCTGATATCAGAAAAGTCTTCGAGAAATATGGGACAGTTCATTTTGCCCAGCATGGTATGTGGGTAGCAGGCACCTATGCAGGTCTGCCAGAAGGTACTTTTAACCTTAAAATGACATTGAAACATCCCATACCGTCCTACGTTTATCTTCAGGAATTCAGGACACAGTTAATGGTTTTGTATCCCGGACAAAGGCGTACCTGTCGCCTATGTGGTGAGAAGAAACGACGCGTGCCTGAACCTGTGGTAGGAGACGCAGCCCCTGTCTTACGGGTGGCAGGTGAGGATCAATCACCGGAGGGAGGGCGTGGTCGGTTGTGGAGTGAGATGGTGGAGCAAGCTTTTAGGACTGGGGGTGAGTCCCCCCCCCCTCAGTTCCCTGTCCCAGAATCTCCTTCAGTGACTTCTGCAGGGATGGTACCACGGGAGGAAGTGTTGGAAATAGAGGAAGAATTGGAGGAAGTTTTGAAGACATTGTCACTGCCTGAGGAGGACGTTACATCTGAGCAAGAAGTAGCTGGGGAGTTATCGCTTCCAGCTTGTCAACAATATGAGAATTTGGGGATTGATGATGTGACTGAGAAGTCAGTGGAATTAATAAATCATTGTAAGGTGGATGTTGAGTGTCACCA
The DNA here is from genome assembly GCF_038502225.1 of Cherax quadricarinatus. Classification (NCBI taxonomy): domain Eukaryota; kingdom Metazoa; phylum Arthropoda; class Malacostraca; order Decapoda; family Parastacidae; genus Cherax; species Cherax quadricarinatus. The sequence goes on along the minus strand of NW_027196317.1, from coordinate 68,953 downwards.
TGAGGCTTCCCCAGACCATGTTATGGGGGACATGATTGTAACATGGAAACGGGCAGCTACGTCAGATTCGGATGATGTCCTGACGCCAGCGCAGAGGCCTGGGAAGCAGACTGGGATGGTAGGAGAGGGAAGAGGTCGTGATGGGGGAGGTCATGATAGGAGATATCAGAAGAAGGGAGGGGGGAAAGAAGGTATTGTGAAGATAAAATACAGAAATACTAATTCTAGTGGTGAAAAGAGTGAGAAGAGGCAGGGGTGGAAAATTTAAAAGGGCTTCGGTGTATGACTGTCAATGTTAATGGCTTATGTAGCAGAATAAAGAGAGAATGGTTGAGTATGTTTCTTAATAATGAAGAGTGGATGTTGTGTTCCTCCAGGAACATAATTTCAAGGAGGGTAAGGTGTTAGAGGTAGCAGGTTATCAAGTAATGACCCTGCCAACTACCCGTTTAAAAGGTGGTGTGGGTATTTTAATAAAGGAGACGAGCCCGTTTGTTTTGCAGAGAAGTGAGGGGGAGGCGGGAGGGTGTTGCGTGTGGATGGGTCGTGGATGGGTAAGCGTGTATCATTTGTGTATATGCGTCTACGGAGAATAGCATGCAGGTAAGGAAGGATTTTGTGTGCGAGGATCTTGTCTATTTTTTGCGTGCACTTCCGGAAGTAGCAATAGTGGGGGGGGGGGTGACTGGAACTGCGTTATTAGGGCGGCTGACGTAGAACCAAAAGGGGCAGGACATATGTCTGTAACTCTCGGGGATTTGATGAGGGACGTTAGGTTACGTGATGCGTTTGGGGGGGGGGAACAGAACATACTTTGTTAGGAGGGGATAAGCAGGGAGGTTAGATATAGCGTATCTTTCTCAAGGGGTTGTTGTGAAGTCTTTTAATACCATTGAGGCGGCTATGTCAGATCATAGGGCTGTAATGGTGGAAGTAGGGTGGGAGGAGCTGGCGGAAATATATAGGACTTATTGGAAATTGAACATTAGTGTGCTGAGTGATGAAGAAGGTCTGCAGGGTTTTTCTATTCTATGGAAAGAGCTTTACAAGGAAGCTCAGGAGGTGGATGACATTGTAACATGGTGGGATTATGTGGCTAAAGAAAGGATAAGAAAGTATTATGTGAGTGGGGGGAAAACATATTAACAATTTAAAATATGGGCTTGCAAATTATTTAGAGGGTCGATTAAGAGGTTGTTATGGTTGGTGGTGTTTTTTCCCATGGACGAAATAGTTGACATAAAAGAGAGATTGCGAACGTTGCAAAATGATCGGTTTCAAGCGGTAAGGGTGCAAGCAGGGTTAGTAGTAGTTTTGTGGGGGGACAAACCATCAGTGTGTGTACTGCGACATCAAAAGCAAAGGCAGGCACTGACGGCTATCCCGAGATTAGAGGTAAATGAGACGAGGGAGATCTATAGAGCAGGGCAGGAGATAAGAAATACAAAGGGTATGAGTGCATATGCAGATATGTGGTATATGAGGCAGGAAAAAGCCCCGGGTATTGATGGTCTACCGGTGGAATTTCATTTACAGCATTGGGCGTTGATAGGAAATTTCATGGTTAGGTTATTTAATTGTATGAAGGAGAAGGGTAAGTTGGGAGATAAGCAGACTACAGCAGTTGTGGTGCTGGTCCCGAAAGATAAGGGGCAGCCCACCTTTCGGGAGTATCGGGCAATATCGTTGCTACGTGCGGACTGTAAGGTTTTTGCAAAAATTTTAGGTAATAGGATTAAATGTGTAGTGGGGAGGGTTGTTTCGAAATCGCAGTTTGGGCTGCCCGGAAGGTCGATGATTGAAGGGCACAGGATTCTGAGAAGTTTTGTGGAGTGGGGGGAGGGGGCGGCTTTACTGGCTTTGGACTGGCAGGCAGCCTATGATAGAGTGGAAAGGCGTGCACTGCAGGTTATACTTAGGAGACAAGGTTATGTGGAAGAAATAGTTGATTGGGTAAATATGCTGTATAGGGGAGCAAAAATGAGGGTACAAATAGGTGTATGGGGAGGGAATTAGTGATGGGTAGAGGTCTCAGACAGGGGTGTTCCATGTCACAGATTTTATTTGCGTGTTTTCAGGACCCCTTTTATAGAATGGTTGAACGTACTGTCAGTACCCGGGGTGAGGGTGGGGTTGAGGGAGGGACGCTTTGGCCGGGATTAATAGGTTATGTAGATGATATGACTGTTTGGTTCGTGAAAGGATGTCTATGAAAGTATTGGATGATGATGTGCAAGTGTTTGAATGTGCCACGGGAATAAAGGTAAACAGTGAGAAGTCAATGATCATGGGGTTGGGCACTTGGAAAGTGGGGTGGGGGGTAAGGCGAGTTGTAATGTTGTTAAAAAGCGTGCGGTGTCACTAAAGATTTGTGGTATTATATACAAGGATGACATGGATGTGGCGCGTGAGGAAAACTAGGATAGGTTGTTAGAAAGGATCGTAGGACGTCTGGGTGTTTTGAGGCCCCAGCATCTCACTCTGGCACAACGTGTGTGTCGTAAATGTTTGATTGCATAGTAAGGTTTGGCATGTTTTGGCTGTGTTCCTGATTACAGGGACAGCAATTGCGGGAATTTTGAGAAGGGTGTTTAAATTTTTGTGGGGATCAAGTTGTGATTGGTTAAGAAGAGAGGTTATGTTACCAGTGTGCCAGGGTGGGTTGGGATGGATGGATCTAAGACGGAGGGCTAAATGTGTGTTTCTTAAATGGGAGGTATTGCGTGTGGGCGTGATGGCGGGAAATATAGAACAGGTATATATGAGGTTGAAGAAGTGGTACAGAGGCGTTGAATTGAGGGAATGTGAAATTGTTCTACGGGCCTTGTTGTTGGTTAGGGAACGGAGAAACATTCGAATACGGGTTTTGTGTAGGTTACTGGTGGGTAAGTGCGTTGCCCCTGTTGAGGGCTTGTTCCCCATGTACTCGTGGAGAAACATTTGGTATAGATTTAGCAAGCTGAAATTATTGCCTAGGGTGCGTGACGTTATGTTTCGTTTTTTGCATGGTATCTTGCCGTCAGGGGCCATACTAAGAACCAGGAGAGTAGTAGAGGGAGGGGGGTGTGGTTTTTGTGGAGGGGGCGACACGGCATTCCATGTAATTTATTTTTGTGAAGGGTTAGAAGACGTCAGGGGTTGGTTAGGTAGGTTGGTACAGAGGGTGGGAGGGAGGGGGGTGGCGGTTCTGCGTGCTTTAAGTCTTGACATGGGTGGTTTAGAAGAGGAAGTCATAAGAGCTTTAGATTACATCATGGTGGATTATAAATACATATCGCGGGTGACGAGGGGGAAAGGGGTTAGTGAGGTGCGGAGGCACGTTCTTGCGATAACGTTTTATCGTAACCGGGAGTTGTACGCGAAGAGGTGGGATCAGGTATTTTCTGAAGGATGTAGGAGGCTAACTTTAGAAATCCTCGTGAATCTGTGAATGAACAAGAATGTAGAAAGGGTCAGGTTCTTTTTATTTATGGGATTTAAATTGGCTGAGTGTAAGTCAGTGGGCAATAGCGGGCTCGTCTCCTGGGGGGGGGGGGGGGGGGGGGGGGGCGCATGAGAGTGTGGTGAATGTTGGTATGGATTGTGTTTCCTGGTTGTCCTGGATGTGTGGCTGTGGAGCTTTGAGAGCTCCTTGATACTTATTGTTACTTTTGTGTAATGAATGAAAGCACAACCCCGAAGGTTTTGTCATGTATTTGGAGGTGTTCCTGTCTTGTAATGACCCGATTCTTGAGTCATATGTTTTCAATGGTATATGTAATTGGTTATGTTTATTATCGGTTATGAGGTCATGATGTGTGTTAGATTTTTGTAGATTAAAATGTTTTTATATACTGTTTTGTTTGTGTACATGTATACATATGTATGGGTTTTCCTTTTTTTTGTGAAATCAGTTTTTTCTTTTGTTACCCTTTAAATATCGTTTTGAGCCTTTGTTAAATGTTAGGCTCTAGTACATTCCTAATATGGGTATGTTAATGTTGTTTTAAAGTTATATATGATGGGTTAGTACTCTGTTACTGGTAGTTGTTTTCAGACGTTTTGTTGTATTTTTTTTTTTTTTTTTTCAACAAGTCGGCCGTCTCCCACCGAGGCAGGGTGACCCAAAAAAGAAAGAAAATCCCCAAAAAGAAAATACTTTCATCATCATTCAACACTTTCACCACACTCGCACATTATCACTGTTTTTGCAGAGGTGCTCAGAATACAACAGTCTAGAAGCATACACATATAAAGATACACAACATATCCCTCCAAACTGCCAATATCCCAAACCCCTCCTTTAAAGTGCAGGCATTGTACTTCCCATTTCCAGGACTCAAGTCCGACTATATGAAAATAACCGGTTTCCCTGAATCCCTTCACTAAATATTACCCTGCTCACACTCCAACAGATCGTCAGGTCCCAAGTACCATTCGTCTCCATTCACTCCTATCTAACACGCTCACGCACGCTTGCTGGAAGTCCAAGCCCCTTACCCACAAAACCTCCTTTACCCCCTCTCTCCAACCCTTTCGAGGACGACCCCTACCCCGCCTTCCTTCCCCTATAGATTTATATGCTTTCCATGTCATTCTACTTTGATCCATTCTCTCTAAATGACCAAACCACCTCAACAACCCCTCTTCTGCCCTCTGACTAATACTTTTATTAACTCCACACCTTCTCCTAATTTCCACACTCCGAATTTTCTGCATAATATTTACACCACACATTGCCCTTAAACAGGACATCTCCACTGCCTCCAACCGTCTCCTCGCTGCTGCATTTACCACCCAAGCTTCACACCCATATAAGAGTGTTGGTACTACTATACTTTCATACATTCCCTTCTTTGCCTCCATAGATAACGTTTTTTGACTCCACATATACCTCAACGCACCACTCACCTTTTTTCCCTCATCAATTCTATGATTAACCTCATCCTTCATAAATCCATCCGCCGACACGTCAACTCCCAAGTATCTGAAAACATTCACTTCTTCCATACTCCTCCTCCCCAATTTGATATCCAATTTTTCTTTATCTAAATCATTTGACACCCTCATCACCTTACTCTTTTCTATGTTCACTTTCAACTTTCTACCTTTACACACATTCCCAAACTCATCCACTAACCTTTGCAATTTTTCTTTAGAATCTCCCATAAGCACAGTATCATCAGCAAAAAGTAACTGTGTCAATTCCCATTTTGAATTTGATTCCCCATAATTTAATCCCACCCCTCTCCCAAACACCCTAGCATTTACTTCCTTTACAACCCCATCTATAAATATATTAAACAACCATGGTGACATTACACATCCCTGTCTAAGACCTACTTTTACCGGGAAGTAGTCTCCCTCTCTTCTACACACCCTAACCTGAGCCTCACTATCCTCATAAAAACTCTTTACAGCATTTAATAACTTACCACCTATTCCATATACTTGCAACATCTGCCACATTGCTCCTCTATCCACTCTATCATATGCCTTTTCTAAATCCATAAATGCAATAAAAACTTCCCTATCTTTATCTAAATACTGTTCACATATATGCTTCAATGTAAACACTTGATCTACACATCCCCTACCCACTCTGAAACCTCCTTGCTCATCCGCAATCCTACATTCTGTCTTACCTCTAATTCTTTCAATTATAACCCTACCGTACACTTTTCCTGGTATACTCAGTAAGCTTATTCCTCTATAATTTTTACAGTCTCTTTTGTCCCCTTTCCCTTTATATAAAGGGACTATACATGCTCTCTGCCAATCCCTAGGTACCTTCCCCTCTTTCATACATTTATTAAACAAAAGTACCAACCACTCCAACACTATATCCCCCCCTGCTTTTAACATTTCTGTCATGATCCCATCAGTTCCAGCTGCTTTACCCCCTTTCATTTTACGTAATGCCTCACGTACCTCCCCCACACTTACATTCTGCTCTTCTTCACTCCTAAAAGATGGTATACCTCCCTGACCAGTGCATGAAATTACTGCCTCTGTTTCTTCCTTAACATTTAAAAGTTCCTCAAAATATTCTCGCCATCTACCCAATACCTCCATCTCCCCATCTACTAACTCCCCTACTCTGTTTTTAACTGACAAATCCATATTTTCCCTAGGCTTTCTTAACTTGTTTAACTCACTCCAAAATTTTTTCTTATTTTCATTAAAATTTCTTGACAGTGCCTCTCCCACTCTATCATCTGCTCTCCTTTTGCACTCTCTCACCACTCTCTTTACCTTTCTTTTACTCTCCATATACTCTGCTCTTCTTATAACACTTCTGCTTTGTAAAAACCTCTCATAAGCTACCTTTTTCTCTTTTATCACACCCTTTACTTCATCATTCCACCAATCACTCCTCTTTCCTCCTGCCCCCACCCTCCTATAACCACAAACTTCTGCCCCACATTCTAATACTGCATTTTTAAAACTATTCCAACCCTCTTCAACCCCCCCACTACTCATCTTTGCACTAGCCCACCTTTCTGCCAATAGTCGCTTATATCTCACCCGAACTTCCTCCTCCCTTAGTTTATACACTTTCACCTCCCTCTTACTTGTTGTTGCCACCTTCCTCTTTTCCCATCTACCTCTTACTCTAACTGTAGCTACAACTAAATAATGATCCGATATATCAGTTGCCCCTCTATAAACATGTACATCCTGGAGCCTACCCATCAACCTTTTATCCACCAATACATAATCTAATAAACTACTTTCATTACGTGCTACATCATACCTTGTATATTTATTTATCCTCTTTTTCATAAAATATGTATTACTTATTACCAAATTTCTTTCTACACATAGCTCAATTAAAGGCTCCCCATTTACATTTACCCCTGGCACCCCAAATTTACCTACTACTCCCTCCATAACATTTTTACCCACTTTAGCATTGAAATCCCCAACCACCATTACTCTCACACTTGATTCAAAACTCCCCACGCATTCACTCAACATTTCCCAAAATCTCTCTCTCTCCTCTACACTTCTCTCTTCTCCAGGTGCATACACGCTTATTATAACCCACTTTTCACATCCAATCTTTATTTTACTCCACATAATCCTTGAATTAATACATTTATAGTCCCTCTTTTCCTGCCATAGCTTATCCTTCAACATTATTGCTACTCCTTCTTTAGCTCTAACTCTATTTGAAACCCCTGACCTAATCCCATTTATTCCTCTCCACTGAAACTCTCCCACCCCCTTCAGCTTTGTTTCACTTAAAGCCAGGACATCCAGCTTCTTCTCATTCATAACATCCACAATCATCTCTTTCTTATCATCTGCACAACATCCACGCACATTCAGACTTCCCACTTTGACAATTTTCTTCTTCTTATTCTTTTTAGTAATCTTTACAGGAAAAGGGGTTACTAGCCCATTGTTCCCGGCATTTTAGTTGACTTTTACAACACGCATGGCTTACGGAGGAAAGATTCTTATTCCACTTCCCCATGGATATAAAAGGAAAATTAATAAGACCAAGAACTATTAAGATAAAATCAAAGAAAACTCAGATGAGTGTGTATAAATAAATGTGTACATGTATGTGTAGTGTGACCTAAGTGTAAGTAGAAGTAGCAAGACATGCCTGTAATCTTGCATATTTATGAGACAGACAAAAGACATCAGCAATCCTACCATCATGTAAAACAATCACAGGCTTTCGTTTTACACTCACTTGGCAGGACGGTAGTACCTCCCTGGGTGGTTGCTGTCTACCAACCTACTACCTATATATATATATATATATATATATATATATATATATATATATATATATATATATATATATATATATATATATATATATATATATATATATGTCGTGCCGAATATGTAAAACTGGTCAATTAGCAAGAACTCATTTAAAATTAAGTCCTTTCTAAAATTTTCTCTTATACGTTTAAAGATATATTTTTTTCATTAATGTTAATGTAAAAATTTTTAATTTTGCACCAAAAGAATCTTAGAAAACTTACCTAACCTTATTATAACAAGAACAATTTATTTTAGCCTAACCCAACTAAATATATTTTAGATTTGTTTACAATAATTTAATACTAAACAAACACAGTGAAATATATTTTTTTCGTTAGGTTCAGAATGATTTTGGCGAAATTATTGCATACACAAATTTTCACTTGTCCTATATGGCAAGATGAGCGTTGCTATTTAAGCCAAGATCGCAAGTTCTGCCTATTCGGCACGACATATATATATATATAATATATATATATGATATATATATATATATATACATATATATATACATATATATATATATAATATATATATATATATATATAATATACCCTGAGCTGCTTTGGGGATTAGTGTGGACGGTTACAAAGCATGGCTTGCTTCTGCAGTGTTTTAAAAATTGAGGTTGGAGAGTTGAAGGAGGAGGTCTTGCTTCTCCAGGAGGAGATTAGGAGGCTGAAGGTCCACCTCAATGGGTCTGGGAGAGAGTGTGAGGTGGCTGGAGTTGTGGGGAATGAGGCTTCTAGCAGCGAGGTGCAGTCTGTCTCTCGCTGTGAGGAGGCTGTAGTTGGGGAGGCAGCAACGGCTACCAGCAGTGAGGTGCAGCCCAGCACCTGCTACAAGTGGCGAGTAGTTCACAGTAATGGAAGGCGCATCAGAGTAAGGAAAGTTAAGAGTGAAGATCTGAAGGTAGGAAATCGCTTCTCTGTTCTTCAGGATGAATGTACTTCAGTGGCCAGTGAAGGTAAGGGTACTACTGCCCCTGCTAATGGAGGTAAGCGCATTCTTGTGGTTGGTGACTCTCAGGTAAGATACATTGACCGTGCTTTTTGTAATAGGAATAAGAAGATGAGAGATAGAGTGTGCTTCCCTGGAGCTGGTGTTGGGGACATTGTCAACAGGCTGGATAATATCATGTCAGGTAATGGGAGCAAGCCCATTATCTGTCTCAGTGCTGGTGGAAATGATATTGGGAAGGGTAGGAGAGAAGAGCTGCTAGATAAGTACAGGTCAGCTATAGATTTCATTAAGTCTAAGGGAGGGATCCCAATCATATGTAGCATCTTGCCTAGAAGGGGAGTAGGAAATGAATGGTTGTCTAGGGCAATTGGTGTAAATTGCTGGCTAGACAGATACTGCAAGGAACTTGCAATCCCATTCATTGACAACTGGAACAACTTTTATGGCAAACATGATATGTATGCAAGGGATGGGGTACATCTCTCTGGGGCTGGGGTGGTAGCACTTGCAGACTCGATTGAGAAGGCCATTGGTGAAATGCCTATGATTTTAAACTGATGGAAGATAGAGGTATGGGTGTGTGTGGGAAACAAGCAGGTTGCAACACTTGGGTTGGAAACAGTAAATGTATAAAAGGCATTCAGCATGAAGTTATAAATAAAGACAATAGATCAGGTCAGCAAACAAAGGGGGACAGCAGAGGGCAGCAAGGGACTAGCTCCCTTAAGGTTTACTATACTAATAGCAGGAGTGTAAGAAATAAGATAGATGAGCTAAGATTAATTGCAAGTGCAGGAAACATAGATATTATTGCTATAACAGAGACCTGGCTCAATCTGAAAGATAGAGAGATGCCCTCTGAATGTCACATACAAGGCTATAAATTATTCCACACTGACAGGGTCAACAGGAAAGGTGGTGGAGTAGCGATGTATGTCAGAGACAATTTAAATTGTTGTGTTAGACAAGATATTAAATTAGAAGCGTCAGCCACTGAATCTGTTTGGTTACAGCTTCTCGAGGGCCGAGAAAAACTAATTTTGGGTGTGATTTACAGGGCCCCAAATCTTGATAGGGAGTGCAGTAAACTTCTATGGGACGAAATTCGTAAGGCATCTACATACGAAAATGTTGTGCTAATGGGAGATTTCAACTATAGACAGATTGACTGGAGCAATTTGACAGGAAATTTAGAGTCAGGTGACTTTCTTGATACGATCCAGGATTGTTTTTTAAAACAGTTTGTGACAGAGCCAACTAGGGGAAATAACCTCCTTGACTTGGTTCTTGCCAGTAGGGAAACACTAATTAATAATCTTGAGGTTAATGATGAGCTTGGGGAAAGTGATCACAAATCACTCAGTTTTAATATATCATGGAATTCCCCTAATAATGGCAATCAAGTCTCCGTCCCTGACTTTCGCTTGGCTGATTTCATAGGACTGAAAAATTACTTAGGTGGGCTGAACTGGAATGACCTGACTAAGGGTCAGGTAGGTGGTGATGGTTGCCGATATGATGCTTTCCAGGGCATAGTTCTAGCTGCTCAGTCAAATTATGTTCCAAATAGGGAAATCAGATCAAACAAAAATGATCCTAAATGGATGAACAATAGATTAAAATATCTGATTGGTCAAAAGAGAGGCATATATAGGCAAATCAAAAGAGGAGAGGGGCAATTGAGAAATCGATATATTCAGTTAAAGAGAGAAATAAAAAAGGGAATTAGAAAAGCAAAAAGAGATTATGAGGTTAAAGTTGCAAGAGAATCGAAGACTAACCCAAAAGGATTCTTTCAGGTATACAGAAGTAAGATCAGGGACAAGATAGGCCCACTCAAAAGTTCCTCGGGTCAGCTCACTGACAGTGATAAGGAAATGTGTAGAATTTTTAACACATACTTCCTCTCAGTTTTTACACAGGAGGATACCAGCGATATTCCAGTAATGATAAATTATGTAGAACAGGACGATAATAAACTGTGCACTATTAGGGTCACAAGTGACATGGTCCTTAGGCAAATAGATAAATTAAAACCTAACAAATCCCCAGGCCCTGATGAACTGTATGCAAGGGTTCTAAAGGAATGTAAAGAGGAGCTTAGCACACCTTTGGCTAATCTTTTCAACATATCACTACAAACTGGCATGGTGCCAGATAAGTGGAAAATGGCAAATGTGATACCTATTTTCAAAACAGGTGACAGGTCCTTAGCTTCGAACTATAGACCAATAAGCCTAACCTCCATAGTGGGAAAATTTATGGAATCAATAATTGCCGAGGCAGTTCGTAGCCACCTTGAAAAGCATAAATTAATCAACGAATCTCAGCATGGTTTTACAAAGGGGCGTTCCTGCCTTACGAATTTATTAACTTTTTTCACTAAGGTATTTGAGGAGGTAGATCATGGTAATGAATATGATATTGTGTATATGGACTTCAGTAAGGCTTTTGACAGGGTCCCACATCAGAGACTATTGAGGAAAATTAAAGCACATGGAATAGGAGGAGAAATTTTTTCCTGGATAGAGGCATGGTTGACAAATAGGCAGCAGAGAGTTTGCATAAATGGGGAGAAATCAGAGTGGGGAAGTGTCACGAGCGGTGTTCCACAGGGGTCAGTGTTGGGCCCCCTGCTGTTCACAATCTACATAAACGACATAGATGAGGGCATAAAGAGCGACATCGGCAAGTTTGCCGATGACACCAAAATAGGCCGTCGAATTCATTCTGACGAGGACATTCGAGCACTCCAGGAAGATTTGAATAGACTGATGCAGTGGTCGGAGAAGTGGCAGATGCAGTTTAATATAGACAAATGCAAAGTTCTAAATGTTGGACAGGACAATAACCATGCCACATATAAACTAAATAATGTAGATCTTAATATTACGGATTGCGAAAAAGATTTAGGAGTTCTGGTTAGCAGTAATCTGAAACCAAGACAACAGTGCATAAGTGTTCGCAATAAAGCTAATAGAATCCTTGGCTTCATATCAAGAAGCATAAATAATAGGAGTCCTCAGGTTGTTCTTCAACTCTATACATCCTTGGTTAGGCCTCATTTAGATTATGCTGCACAGTTTTGGTCACCTTATTACAGAATGGATATAAATTCTCTGGAAAATGTACAAAGGAGGATGACAAAGTTGATCCCATGTATCAGAAACCTTCCCTATGAGGATAGACTAAGGGCCCTGAATCTGCACTCTCTAGAAAGACGTAGAATTAGGGGGGATATGATTGAGGTGTATAAATGGAAGACAGGAATAAATAAAGGGGATGTAAATAGTGTGCTGAAAATATCTAGCCTAGACAGGACTCGCAGCAATGGTTTTAAGTTGGAAAAATTCAGATTCAGGAAGGATATAGGAAAGTACTGGTTTGGTAATAGAGTTGTGGATGAGTGGAACAAACTCCCAAGTACCGTTATAGAGGCCAGAACGTTGTGTAGCTTTAAAAATAGGTTGGATAAATACATGAGTGGATGTGGGTGGGTGTGAGTTAGACCTGATAGCTTGTGCTACCAGGTCGGTTGCCGTGTTCCTCCCTTAAGTCAATGTGACCTGACCTGACTAGGTTGGGTGCATTGGCTTAAGCCGGTAGGAGACTTGGACCTGCCTCGCATGGGCCAGTAGGCCTTCTGCAGTGTTCCTTCGTTCTTATGTTCTTATGTTCTTATAGAGTACCAGAAATTTGTACCCATGAGACCTGCCATCTTCACCTCGTTCTACGACTCTCCAACATATATTATTGCCAATTCTAGTTGTTTCACTGTTCTCTATTGAGCTAATCAACAATATGAACTCCGGTGAATGAACACAAATAAGAAAACTACAGTGACTGCTATGAGAGTGGTGGAAGTGGGAATAACACCACCGTCGTCGCTACTGTCCGGGAGGCTGGAGTGGGAATAACACCACTCTGGCTACTGTCCGGGAGGTTGGAGTGGGAATAACACCACCCTGGCTACTGTACGGGAGGCTGGAGTGGGAATAACACCACTCTGGCTACTGTCAGGGAGGCTGGAGTGGGAATAACACCACCCTGGCTACTGTCAGGGAGGCTGGAGTGGGAATAACACCACCCTAGCTACTGTCAGGGAGGCTGGAGTGGGAATAACACCACTCTGGCTACTGTCAGGGAGGCTGGAGTGGGAATAACACCACCCTGGCTACTGTCAGGGAGGATGGAGGGGGAATAACACCACTCTGGCTACTGTCAGGGAGGCTGTAGTGGGAATAACACCACCGTGGCTACTGTCAGGGAGGCTGGAGTGAATAACACCACCATGGCTACTGTACGGGAGGCTGGAGTGGGAATAACACCGCCCTGGCTGCTGTCAGGGAGGCTGGAGTGAGAATAACACCACCCTGGCTACTGTACGGGAGGCTGGAGTGGGAATAACACCGCCCTGGCTACTGTCAGGGAGGCTGGAGTGAATAACACCACCCTGGCTACTGTCAGGGAGGATGGAGTGGGAATAACACCACCCTGGCTACTGTCAGGGAGGATGGAGGGGGAATAACACCACTCTGGCTATTGTCAGGGAGGCTGGAAAGGGAATAACACCACCCTGGCTACTGTCAGGGAGGCTGGAGTGAATAACACCACCCTGGCTACTGTCAGGGAGGATGGAGTGGGAATAACACCACCCTAGCTACTGTCAGGGAGGATGGAGGGGGAATAACACCACTCTGGCTATTGTCAGGGAGGCTGGAGTGGGAATAACACCACCCTGGCTACTGTCAGGGAGGATGGAGGGGGAATAACACCACTCTGGCTACTGTCAGGGAGGCTGGAGTGGGAATAACACCACCCTGGCTACTGTCAGGGAGGATGGAGGGGGAATAACACCACTCTGGCTACTGTCAGGGAGGCTGGAGTGGGAATAACACCACCGTGGCTACTGTCAGGGAGGCTGGAGTGGGAATAACACCACCCTGGCTACTGTCAGGGAGGATGGAGGGGGAATAACAGCACCCTGGCTACTGACAGGGAGGCTGGAGTGAGAATAACACCACCGTGTTTGACGCTTTTGAATGCAAATTAACAAATTATAAGTAATAATAATAAAAATAATATAATTAATATTTGCGACCACTGTCAGCCTCAGAGTTATCTCTGAGTTACCAGACCTTGCCACGTGGAGGCCAGTGTTACCAGACCTTGCCACGTGGAGGCCAGTGTTACCAGACCTTGCCACGTGGAGGCCAGTGTTACCAGACCTTGCCACGTGGAGGCCAGTGGTTCGTCTTTAAGGTCCACCCCCCTCGCCTTCCCCAGGTTCATGTACCAAGGAATCCATCCGGTCAATATGATGGTTTACTTTATATATATTGTCTTCTGAGCAAAGTTCAGTGACATCACACATTATCTAAGACCCAGATTTTGAGTAAATCTTTACCATCTTTAACGCATATTACAACTCAACACCATAGCTTTCAAAACATTACCTAAGATTAAATTCATTTTTAACTCTAGCAACGTCTTTCATAATTTGTTCAAACCTATAAAAGTACCTAAGTGCTGCTTTTCTTTATATAAGTGTTCTTCACTTATGTATTTCGTTGGTTACATATGATGCACATATTCCATCCCTTCCTGAACTGACACTCTTCTTTGTTACATATATTTTGTCATCTCCGTTACTTCAATAATCACTGCAGCCTGGTATGGTCAGGTGTCTTATTCCATTAGAATTATTACATTCTATAAATTTTTTTACACTTTTCTTCTTTTATAAACATTATGAACAAAATCATTAACTATTCCATTACTTTGTTACAACTGCGTCAAAACTTCAATCTTAACGCTCTATATGACAATTTCACCACCAGTCAAGAATACTTTATTCTTTGAAACTGTTAAATTTAACTCGGCATATATACACTGGAGAGGTACATGTGTCAGAGTACATACGCTCAGATTTAAATTTAAACACTAATTCCAAGAATTAAGTATTTTTGACTGGTGGTGAAACTGTTACTTAATAGAATTATTATTTTTGAGAATCTTATGTGTATTTTATTAATGTATGTTTTAGTGTTAATGATTTTTTTTATTATTTTTGATATTCTCATTAAGTCTTCTTCTTCTTCTTCTTATTTTTCTATTATTATTATTATTATTATTATTGTTAATACCACAGTTTACTCCGTAAACTGTGGTATTCAATATTTGTACAGTTGCGTATTAAAAGAATTATTATTTATTGTAGTTAATGCAGTCACAATCTTCTGGAGTTCGTATCACTCCTCAAATGCCTTATTTTCATTGAAATGCTTCTTGAACGTTTTTCCACCATCACCTCTGCAGATTTAGAACGGAGTCTCTAACAATTTCTCAGTACATCACAACATAACGTAGTGTCACAGACATTAAGGCGTGTAGAGGGGTGGGTGGTGTCGGGTCAGTGTACCACATCATTCATAGCATCACCTGCACAACACCTTAGTCCAACACTCACTTGTTGTCTCCAACAATTCGTATCCTCCATAAATAAATTACGAACACGTATCACCACTACTGTTGATATCCAAAAGAGAATTACTAAACATGAGTTAATATAGATAAATAATTGGGCCAATAATTAAAGTTGCTCTATGGAAATTTAACTAACAAGTACTTGGGCAACTTTTAACTTCTCAATTATAGTCAAGGACGCGAGAGAGCGTCAGCAATTACATTATAACGACCACTTATATGATTTATGCTAATGGCATATGGCTGGATACTGAGAGTCCACCTCATTATCTGAGCACTGGATGACATGGTATTGGTATAAGTGAGAGGGTTGTGGTCTGAGAATATTGTAATTTTAATCTGAGTAGTGCCCAGATATACGTCAAAATGTTCTAATGCCATCACTAGAGCTAATGCCTCATTTTCAATCGTGGCATAGTTTTTCAGGTGACGTTTGAGTTTTGATGAGAAGTAACACACAGGATGGAGTATGTCAGTGGTTGAAGACTTCTGTAAGAGTACAGCACCCACTGCATATCCGCTCGCATCAATATGGAAGAAAAAGGGTTTACTAAAATCAGGGCTTCTCAAGACGGGAGCAGAAGAAAGCAAGCGCTTCAACCTAGCTAACAAATCAGAGCAATCTTGAGTCCAGTTGAACTTTGCTGCTGGTGACATAGGTTAAAGGAGCAGCAACTTGAGAAAAATTAGGAGAGAAACTTCGGTAATATCCGACCATGTCCAAGAACCTCTGGACTCTCTTTCCACCTAGAGGTACAGGAAATGAGGAAATAACACGAACCTTAGCATCAATTGGAGAGACCTCTCCTTGACCTATCCAAAACCCGAGATAGGTAATCTTATCTTGTCGAAAACTATACTTAGATAAGTTAACCGAGAAGTTATAGAGAGCCAATCTTTCGAAAAGTGCTCTTAGACGAGTCAAGTGTTGCTCCCACTCGTCACTATATACGACTAAGTCATCTAGGAAAGCCTCCACGCCATCTAAGCTGTGTGTCAATTCATTCATCTGACGTTGGAAAGTCGAAGCAGCATTACATAAAGTGAATGGAGTGACAAGATAGTTAAAGAAATCATCCTGAACGGTGAAAGCAGATATTTCCTGAGCACGCTTCGTAAAGGGGACTTGATAATATCCCCGCTAGAGATCTAAACGGCTGACATACTGGGCTCCTGAGACACGATCAATAAGGTCATCAATGCATTGTAGGGAATATCCATCAGGTAAGGTAACAGAGTTAACTTTACAATAATCAGTGCACATCCTAATAGTACCCTCTGGTTTATGTACTAAAATACAAGGAGATGCCCACGGACTTTTCTCTCAATTAGTCCATGAGATAACAAAAAGTCAACTTCTTTTCTGAGGGCTTTATGCTTCGTTGGGCTCCTTCTATTGGGCGATTGCTTAATTGGTGAGGCACCTTGTACATCAATGTCGTGAACACCCAGAGTACAGTGTTAAGGAAAGATCCAGGTTACTAAGGATATAGTCCAACGATTATAATGTTGCAGAATTTTCTAAGAGCACCTCCATGCCCCTGGAGACGTCAGGCAGGGAGGAGTGTTCTTCCTTTGTCTTAGGGAGTACAGATGCAGTTGGTAAGGGACTTGCGTAGCAGGCCTTAAGTTGACTGACATGGTACAAATGTTCTGACTTCCTCTTCCCTAGATTGCATACTAAATAATTTACATCACAATTTTTTCACTATTTACAGGGTGCCATCATACCTGGCTTGTAGAGCATGACCTGGTACTAATCTTTGAGCCATTACCTTGTCTCCTGATTTAAATGAAGTAGAGCCAGATGTTGATCATACCGTTGCTTCATTTTAGCCTGAGTTATAACTAGGTTTCTTGAAGCCAGCTCTTAGCAGCCTTGACTTTCCCATCTAGACGTCCCTCAATACAGCGAGAGGACCACGTACCTGGTGTCCTAGTATCAACTCAAACGGGCTAAACCCCAGGCTTTTCTGTTCACTTTCCCTGACAGCGAACAGAAGAAAAGGTATACGTTCATCACAGTCTTTGGAGAACTGTTCACAATATGCCCTCATCATGGACTTCAAAGACTGATGGAATCTTTCTAGAGCACCTTGTGATTGTGGATGATAACTGGTGGAGAGTGTGGACTTTATTGCTAGATGAGATAGTGCCTTACGAAAGATCTTAGAGGTGATGTTGGATCCTTGATCCGACTGGATCTCACGTGGTAATCCAACCTAGGAAAAAATTTCATCAATGTTTTCACAATTGCCCGCGAATTAATTTTCCGCATAGGAATAATCTCGGGATAGCGGGTCGCTGCATCCATTATAGTAAACAAGTATTGGTTCCCTAATTTGCTTTTTGGCAAAGGACCAACACAATCTATGATGAGTCTAGAGAACGGTTCTCCATCAGCGGTGATGGGAATTAGAGGAGCAGGTGGAGGTGTATGAGCAGTCTTGCCCGTCACTTGACAAACGTGACAACGTTGCACATGATCAGTGACAGTTTCCTTCATCTTAGGCCAAGTGAAATGATTCACCAGCTTATGTAAAGTCTTCTTGACACCCAAATTTTCTCCTATGGGATTGTTGTTAGCAAAATCCATAGCTTGCTCCCTAAAGGTTACTGGTACAACTATGACATGTTTCACTGTGTTGAGAACACCGTCAGATGACGTGCAGTATTCTTTTCCAAAAGTGCACCATTATTATAATAACGATTTTCTAATTCCTTAGCTTCACCCTCAGATACTGCACTATCCCTCATTCTTTCTAGAGACTGATCAACAAACTGGTCCTTCATCAGATCTTCATGAGTTAGAATTTTAATGTCTGTAGAGTCCTGACTAGGCTCATGGACGGGGGAAGTCAGTGTCAATGATTTTGGGCGCAGGGCATCGCTGAATAACGTATTCAGTCAGACCCAAGTCATTATTATCAACTAACTCAGCTGTTGACAAGGATGGTTGTTGTATCTTTGACATTGTTCTAGTTATAACACTGAGGGGAAATAAAATAGGTTTTTCCTTTCAAAATTCAATGGCATAGGTATCATTAGTGATGTCACAGACAAGTGGTTCCTTACATATACCAGCTTGCAGAACGTCATTCCCTATCAACAAATCCACGGATTTTGTAGGGAATGCATCACTAGAAATCTCCACTGAAGTGTAACCAGTGTAATAGTCAGTTTCCGAGTGTTCGCATCGCTATTGGGCCGTGCGGACGTGCTGCGCAGTAGCTCCTGATTGAGTTGGCATTTGCGCAGTGTTGACGTGTACTTGGCTCTGTGAAGACCTGTTTGCGCGCTCTCTAGAATTGAAGCAAGATGCCCTCCATCGAGCAACTTTACCAACAGCTTAAGGAAGAATTGAGGTTGGCGAATTTGGAAATTCGGCGATTGACCGAGGAAAACAAGAAGATTCGTAGTAGTCCTCCTGTTTTGAGTCCTCAGGTCAAGAAGGGAAACTGGTCAGTGGCTGGACAGCAGGGAAAGAAGTTGACGATCAAGAAGACGAATGGAAAGGTAGAAACGATGAAGAAGAAAGAGACTGCCGTGGAAACTGTTGTGGAAACATCCAATACATTCTCAGTGCTACCCGACGAATGTGAGTTGACTACTGGGAACGACACGACGAAAGACATTAAGGAAGGTAAGAATATTGTTGTTGTTGGGGATAGCCAAGTTAGGTATATGGATAGGGCGTTCTGCTTGAAGGACAGGAGTAGGAGACAGAGAGTTTGCTTTCCTGGGGCTGGGATGGAGGATATTGTTAGCCGTCTGGATGACATCATGAGAGGTAATGGGAGCAATCCTATTATCTGTCTCAGTGCTGGAGGCAACGATGTTGGCAGACGTAGGAGTGAGGACCTGATTAGCAGGTATAGGTCAGCAATAGAAATAATTAGAAGTAAGGGTGGGAACCCTCTCATATGTGGTATTTTGCCAAGGAGGGGAGTTGGAAGTGAATGGTTGTCCAGGGCAATTGGTGTCAATTGCTGGCTGGACAAATACTGTAAGGAAAATGCGGTAACATTCATTGACAACTGGGACCTCTTCTATGGCAGAAATGACATGTATGCTAGGGATGGGGTTCACTTATCTAGGTGTGGGGTGGGAGCACTGGCAACTGCAGTGGAGGGAGCAGTTAGGACTTTAAACTAGGAATAGTTAGTGGTATGGGTTTTGGCAGGAAAACAGTGAAGTCCCAGTGTAGTAATATTACGAGTTCTAGGGGAACTAGTAATAATAAGAACGAGATAGATATTGAAAAGCCAGGGACCTTGGGTGATAAGGACAGTAATAGGTTTAGTAGAAAAATAGAAATGAGCAGGAAGGGTAAAGAGAAAGGAGAGTCTTTCAATGTTTATTATGCTAATTGCCGTAGTGCTAGGAATAAGATGGACGAGTTGAGATTAGTTGCTAGTGTAGGTAACATTGATGTATTTGCCTTAACTGAGACGTGGTTTAATTCAAAAAGTCGGGACATGCCTGCGGAATGTCATATTCAGGGTTTTAAATTGTTCCAAGAAGATAGAAGTATTGGGAGGGGGGGTGGGGTGGCATTGTATGTCCGAGATCGCTTGAACTGTTGCATAAAAACGGGTATTAAGTCTGAAGTAACACATACAGAGTCTGTTTGGATAGAATTTTCAGAGGGGCATGAAAAACTGATTTTAGGAGTGATATACCGTCCCCCTAACTTAGATAGGGACCAAGGGAAACTACTATGGGAGGAAATTGTTAAGGCCACAAGGCACGATAATGTAGTAATTCTAGGAGACTTTAACTTTAGTCATGTTGATTGGAATTTCTTGACTGGGAATTTAGAATCGTACGACTTCTTAGAAGTATTTCAGGATTGTTTTTTGAAGCAGTTTGTGACAGAACCTACAAGGGGAAATAACCTGCTTGACTTAGTTATGGCAAACAATGAATCCCTTGTTAATAATTTAGAAATTTCAGAGGAACTGGGTGCTAGCGACCACAAATCAATTACATTTAGCATTGAATGGAAGTACGATAGTAGCGATAACTCAGTAACAGTCCCAGATTTTCGCTTAGCAGATTACGATGGGCTTAGAGAACACTTATCATCTGTTGACTGGGGTAACGAAGAGAGCTATCAATATGACAGTTTTCTGAACACTATACATGCTGCTCAAAGAGCGTTTATCCCATATAAAGAAATTAGATCAAATAGAAATGACCCAAAATGGATGAATAATAGGCTCAAATATCTACTAGGGCATAAGAAAGGAATTTATAGGCGTATCAAAAGAGGTGAGGGTCATCTTATGAATCAGTATATTGACATTAAGAGGGACATTAAAAAGGGGATAAGAAAAGCTAAAAGGGACTATGAAATTAAAGTTGCTAGGGATTCTAAAACTAACCCAAAAAGTTTTTTCCAGGTCTATAGAACAAAAGTTAGAGATAAGATAGGTCCCCTTAAAAATAACTATGGGCACCTTACTGACAATGAGAATGAAATGTGCTTGATTTTAAATAATTATTTTCTCTCAGTTTTTACACAGGAAGACACTAACAATATTCCAGTAATTAATTTTTACAGTGGGCTAGAAGAAGATAAATTATGTAACATCACAGTCACTAGTGAGATGGTTGTGAGGCAGATAGACAGACTGAAGCAAAATAAGTCGCCGGGTCCTGATGAGGTTTTTTCAAGGGTTCTTAAGGAATGCAAAATGGAACTCTGTGAACCATTAACTAATATTTTTAATTTATCTCTTCAAACAGGTGTAGTGTCTGATATGTGGAAGATGGCTAATGTAACTCCTATTTTTAAAACAGGGGACAAGTCGTTACCGTCAAATTACCGCCCAATAAGCCTGACCTCAATTGTAGGCAAATTACTAGAGTCAATTATAGCTGAGATTATAAGAAGCCATCTCGATAAGCATAGCTTGATTAATGATACTCAGCATGGATTCACAAGAGGCCGGTCTTGTCTAACTAATTTATTAACTTTCTTCAGTAAAGCTTTTGAGGCTGTTGACCACAATAAAGAATTTGATATTATTTACTTAGATTTTAGTAAGGCTTTTGATAGAGTTCCGCACCATAGACTGTTAAAGAAAGTGGCAGCTCATGGCATTGGGGGAAAAGTGCTCTCGTGGATCGAGTCATGGCTCACTGACAGGAAGCAGAGAGTGTCCATAAATGGGGTTAAATCCGAGTGGGGATCTGTAACAAGTGGCGTTCCACAGGGATCAGTCTTGGGCCCGTTGTTGTTTATAATATATATCAATGATCTTGATGAGGGAATTACTAGTGATATGAGCAAATTCGCCGATGACACAAAGATAGGTAGGATAATTGATTCAAACGTAGATGTTAGGGAACTTCAGGAGGATTTAAACAAACTCTATTCTTGGTCAGAAAAGTGGCAGATGCAGTTCAATGTAGATAAATGCAAGGTTCTGAAGCTTGGGAGTGCCCATAACCCTAGTACTTATAAATTAAATGATGTAGAACTTAGCCATACAGATTGCGAAAAGGACTTGGGGGTTATGGTGAGCAGCAACCTTAAACCAAGACAGCAATGCCTAAGCGTACGTAATAAGGCAAATAGATTACTGGGATTTATATCAAGAAGTGTAAGCAACAGAAGTCCAGAGGTCATACTGCAGCTTTATACATCATTAGTAAGGCCTCACCTTGATTATGCAGCTCAGTTCTGGTCTCCGTATTACAAAATGGACATAAATTCGTTAGAAAACATTCAGCGTAGGATGACTAAATTAATACATAGCATCAGAAATCTTCCTTATGAAGAAAGATTGAAGACTCTTAAGTTACATTCACTTGTTAGACGAAGAATGAGGGGAGACCTGATCGAAGTGTATAAGTGGAAGATAGGTATTAATAAAGGGGATATTAATAAGGTCTTGAGGATGTCTCTCCAAGAGAGAACGCGCAGTAATGGATTTAAATTAGATAAGTTTAGATTTAGAAAGGACATAGGAAAGTATTGGTTTGGAAATAGGGTAGTTGATGAGTGGAACAGTCTACCTAGTTGGGTTATTGAGGCTGGGACTTTGGGTAGTTTCAAATCTAGGTTGGATAAGTACATGAGTGGGAGGGGTTGGATTTGAGTGGGACTTTCACATCAGAGCTTATTTCTTGGGTGGCATTGAAAATTGGGTTGGGCAAATGTTTTGTTAGTGGGATGAATTGTAAAGGACCTGCCTAGTATGGGCCAGCAGGCCTCCTGCAGTGTTCCTCCTTTCTTATGTCCTTATGTTCTTATGTCAATTGCACGTTTTCACAATCCATTTAGATCTGTGTGTATTTACTTCTTGACACTTAGTAAGGTTCATTGTGACAGTGTCTGGTTCATTTCTTAACATTGTAATACCGAGTGCAGTGTTAATCTCAACAATCCTATCACTGATATTAGAAATACCAAGCTCCTTCCTCATATTAAGAATCTTTGTAGATTTGGGACAACCAAGAATAATTCTGAGAGCTTCATTTTGCATTAACTCCAAAGGTCGGAGGGACCTTTCTCTAGCTAATATCAATATGGGAGCAGCATAATCATAAGGACCTAACATAGGCTATGTACATCATTTTCACGATTCTCACATTAGCACCATAGTTGGGGTTGTAGCCAGCAACAGCTTTGAGAGCACTTAGCCTATCTTTGTATTTCTTATTTAGTTGTGGTATAGTGGATTTGTTAAAGGGTACATCTACACCAAGATATCTGTAAGTTTTAACGCAGCTAATGATTTCGCCCTGCAAATAGATGGGTGGGGGATGTCGTTTGCTTGTTAATATCTTTGTTTTAGAGGAAGATATTATGAGGCCTAGTCGATTACAAATTGCTTGAACTTCATTACGAATGGCATTCATCTTCTTATGCCCTGTTGTGTGGATCATGATGTCATCAGCATAGCTTATAGCTGTATGTTCAGGTGAGGTAGGTAGAGCATTTAGGAGAGCATTAATCAGAACATTAAATAGCATGGGACTGAGAACTCCTCTCTATGATGTACCTAGGGACATTTCTTTAGACTCACTTCTAAAACCTTGGTAGAGGACAGAGGATACTCTATTTGACAGTTATCCTATTATCCATCAGAGTAAGCTACCACCAATATTCATTTTGGCTAGTTCATGTAGCATAACGGTTCTGTTTGTGATATCAAATGCAGATTTTAGATCAAGAAATGTGGTAAAACTAGTAGAGGTGTGTGCAGTGAGAAAGATAGAAATACAGTTCTGCACCTTTCATGAACCCATATATATATATATATATATATATATATATATATATATATATATATATTACTGAACCCATGAACAAGTGATATTGATCGATAACAACACTGCGACTAGCCAAGGAGTCGAACCCATGCAGCTGCCTCATGGTAGGCGAAAACTCATGACGCCTTAATCCACAGGACCACAATCCACAGGATTGTGGTCATGTTGACAGATTGAAGCCAATCAAAAACAACCTTCTCAGGGTGTTGCACTAAACCTACTTTACTGCTTGCTTGCATGAAATTTGAAAATCATCCCTTTCACAGCCCAGTTACAATCCAAGACTTGCTCCGTATAAAATACATTGTTGTTGAAAGTCTGAAGTCTGAAGTCCATCATAAGAAGTATTCTCGAGCAACACATGGAACTTTTTAGAGGATGAAAACATTATGGTGACAATCACTATACGAGTATGTATTCCCTGTCTGGGATGTCTAACAAGGAGTTTATTAACCTTCCGCATTTGTAACAAAGCATCCCAATAATTTTGGGGCACTTCATGACTACGGAATCAAACAAGTGCACAGCTGATTCATGGATCGAGAGAGAACTGTAATCACCCAAATGAAGGTCAACATCTTCAATGTCTTACTCTTCCCATTCTGAAGGTATCCTGGTGTCCTTCACATGAGTTCATGTGTGGATTTAGCACAAGCTGAAGCTGCCTAAGTGGCCTCAGAACCTGCCAGAGTTACGTTGCCAACAGGATCAACGACATTAGGCTCAAGCCTTTCCTGCAGATATTTTAAAAGATCAGGATTTAGGTTTTCTCTGCTGATAATCGTCAGGACCAGTTTCTGAGTACAAGTTCAGGGTCTCAGGGATGCATACCGAAAGATCTGAATCAAATAAATACACGAGGTTCCCAATTATGTTCCATTTCATCTATGAGCCGATTCAGAAGTCTTCAGATCATTCATTATGGAGATGTAGTCATATTTCTTCCATCATTCATCTTTTACTTTGTTAGAACATTCCACCACACTTTTCATCAGAGGGCTGTAAACAGCAACATTTAAAGGCTTCAGCATGCTAGTATAATTCGGAGGTAGAAACACTATCCACTGCAAGTTATCCCACTTGGAAGAAGACGCGTTCGTCCTGTGGTCACTTGTGATTACAAAACTCGAATAAATTATTTTGGAATCGGTTTATGAAGGAATCGGATTCAAACCAGAAAGATTTTGACAATTTATAGTGAGCCTCAAGCGGCCCTCCAAGGAATCAAGTATCTTACACGTTTTCCGCTCTGCATAAAACGTAAGGCTTTAAAATCAGTCCGAGAGCAGTGGCCAGCATCAGTGAAGTTAACGCCTTCGTAGTATTCCATACTGGCCCAGTGTGCTCACCACCTTTTCGGAACAACATGAGTTAGCCACCTTACATGCATCAGTAATAATCGTTTCCTTATAAGAGCATAAGAACATAAAGAATGAACACTGCAGCAGGTCAACTGACCCATGCGGAGCAGGTCCATGTTCCCCCCCCATCCCCGAATTAGCCCAATGACCCACCCAGTCTGGTCACCTCCAGACCCACCTGCACAAGCTAGTCAAGTCCATCTCACACCCACCCACACCCACTCATGTATTTATCTAACCTATTTTTAAAACTACACAACGTTTAGCCTCAATAACTGTACTCGGGAGTTTGTTCCACTCATCCACAACTCTATTATCAAACCAGTGCTATCTTATATCCTTCCTGAATCTGAATTTTTCCAACTTGAAACCATTGCTGCGAGTCCTGGATAATATTATGTCAAGTAATGGGAACAAGCCCATTATCTGTCTTAGTACTGGGAGTAATGACATTGGGAAGGGCAGGAGACAGGAGCTGCTGGATAAGTACAGGTCAGCTATAGAAGTAGTTAGGTCTAAGGGAGGGATCCCAGTCATATGTAGCATCTTGCTTAGAAAGGGAATGGGCAATGAATGGATGTCTAGGGCAATTGGTATAAATTGCTGGCTAGACAGGTACTGCAAGGAACTTGCAATCCCATTCATTGATAACTGGGACCTATTCTTTGGCAAACGTGATATGTATGCAAGGGATGGGGTTCATCTCTCTGGAGATGGAGTGATTGAATTAGCCAGTTCGACTGAGAGGGTAATTGATGACTTGACTAGGAATTTAAACTGATAGATTATGGAGGTACGGGTGTTTGTGGGAAACAATCAGGCTGCAGTATTAGGGTTAATAAAAACAGCAGTTATTACCAGGATACCTCAGGGATATGTTTAAAAGATAATATTCAAAATAAAGTTGCTAGTAATGGCAAATCAATTGATCAACAAAGAGAGATAGTAGAGGGCAACGAGTAACTAGCTCCCTTAAGGTTTACTATACAAATAGTAAGAGTCTAAGAAATAAGATAGATGAGCTAAGATTACTTGCAAGTGTAGGTAATATAGATATTATTGGTATAACAGAGACCTTGTTCAACCTGAAAGATAGAGAAATGCCTTCTGAATGCAACATACAGGGTTATAAACTATTCCAGACTGATAGGGTCAACAGGAAGGGTGGTGGTGTGGCGATGTATGTCAGAGAAAATTTAAATTGTTGTCTTAGACATGATATAAGATTAGAAACATCGAACACAGAATCTGTCGAGGGTCGTGACAAATTAATTTTGGGTGTGATTTATAGGCCCCCAAACCTTGGGACGAAATTCATGAGGCATCTAGATATGGAAATGTTGTGATAATGGGAGATTTTTACTTTAGATAAATTGATTGGAACAATATGACAGGAAATCTTGAGTCTAGTGACTTTCTTGATACGGTTCAGGATTGCTTTTTACAACAGGTTGTTACAGAACCAACTAGAGGAAACAATCTGCTTGACTTGGTTCTTACCAACAGAGAGTCACTAATTAATAATCTTGAGGTTAATGATGAGCTTGGGGAAAGTGATCACAAATCACTTAGTTTCAATATATCATGGAATTACCCAGATAACTGCAATCAAACCTCTGTCGCAGATTTTCGCTTGGCCGACTTCATGGGACTGAAAAATTACCTGGGTGAGCTAAATTGGGATGTCCTGACTATGGGTCAGGTAGGTGATCTTGGTTGCCAATATGACATTTTTCAGAGCATAGTTCTAGCTGCCCAGACAACTTTTGTTCCGAGTAGGGAAATTAGATCTAACAAAAATGATCCCAAATCGATGAACAATAGATTAAAACATCTCATTGGTCAAAAGAGAGGCATATATAGGCATATCAAAAGAGGGGATGGGCAGTTAAAAAATCAGTATATTCAATTAAAGAGAGAAATAAAGAAAGGAATAAGAAAAGCAAAAAAGGATTATGAGGGTAAGGTCGCAAGGGATTCAAAGACTAACCCAAAAGGGTTCTTTCAGGTATATAGAAGTAAGATTAGGGACAAGATAGGCCCACTTAAGAGTATTTACGATGTTGCTTGATGAAAATTAGATACATGTGCAACATCTAGGTATGGTATGGTTTGTTTGCAATCGTGTCATTACGATTTCGTGAGTCATCTAGGTATCTTTATTGTAGACGTTTCGCCATCCAGTGGCTTTATCAATACAAATTCAAAAAAAAATAAATGGAAAATAGTAGAACTATATACAGTAGATGGGGTAATCATTCCCTAAGTCTTGGAGTTGGAGTGAAGAGCACAGTAGTCATGAAGAATCTGGAACACAGGCAAGAAGGCTGGCGTTTGTATATTGGCGTGAGGTGGTAAAGTACGGTAGCAGACGAAGGCATTGTCACTGGCAGGCGGGATTCCTCAGTGGGAATAGGTCATACCCGAACGACGGGTTAGAAGTAGTGAAGGAAGTTGAGGAGATATCCGCTGAACCAATATTCCGGGGCATCATCCTTCTTATTTATTCAATTAAACTGACAAATTGGAACTTTTGCCACCAAATAGCAGCGTGAGTCTTGTGTTTAGGAAACCACACCAGTGGTGAAAATTTGAAGCCGATCAGATGAGACATTCCTCAGTTATGGCACGGATTCCAGCTATTCAATTTTTGTTTTTACTGTTTTAGTATATTAATAAATTGGCTTACACACAAACGAAACTCAGTAGGTGCTAGACTGTCAGTAAGGTACATCAGCCATTAAATAGAAGACGATCAGAAGAGGTAAACATATGATATAATGGAAATAATAATTTCACGCTGAATTTTTTAGAAAAAAAGAAAAAAAAATGGTGAAACACGCACTTACACATCTGAATTTCACTCTCAGCCGTCTTTGAAATTGGATATTTGGAAGCTTCGTCATTGAGGGATTTTGTAAGTTATGACAGCCATTCCAGGATGTTTGGAATGACGTCAATAATTATGGTTATAGTGCACTTTCACTTTCCAGTTGTTCCATGAACTTGGGTCTTGTTTCTGTGCAGAAGAGTTGAAAAATTTTAATCAGATAGGATAAAAGATTCTCGAGTTTGAGTGAAAAACAATAAAAAAGTTGAATATTGAAAAAAAAAATAGCAGTTGTGTTATTACGATTTTATAAGTCATCATCGCTGAACGACTGTACTGAAGCAGAAGTACCTGAGGGTTCTCCCTCAGGGATACTTAATAAAGGTGGTATAATTTTTTTTGTTCATTGTCTCTGAATTTTCTTACAATTTTAGTTTCTTGTAATTTTAGTTCATGGATCATTATGTAAAGTGAGCAGGTAAATTGATGAATGGAATATACAGAATAATTTAACAAATCTAGCCATCACTTACAGCAGGAGATTAAAACTTATGACGACGTTTCGGTCATACATGGATCATTATGACATCATATAGAATAAATTAGACACATGTGCAACTCTTGGGTATCTTTATTGAGGAAACGTTTCCTCAATAAAGATACCCAAGAGTTGCACATGTGTTTAATTTATCAACGTGTCGGTTCTCTGAACCATTGATCTACCATCATATAGAATAATTTTAGATTTGAATAAAGTGAATATTTTGATTTTACATAATTGGCAATACTAGTGAGTCATATTTAAGATAATGCTTATATATTTTTTGCATGTGCTTTAATCTGGACACTACTTGAAGATCCTGCTGGAATGGTTCTAGGTATCTTATGTGGCATTATCTTCGCAATATTGTGTTGGTACTTACTTTATAAAGAAAAGACAAATCGATCAACATACAAGTTTGTCATCATCTTCAGTCTAAGCGACCTGGCCATTTTTGGCACTCGTAGGGTACGTAATAATTTCTTTCATAACTTTTCATGTATATTACTGGATATCATTGATTTATAAAATGACACAGTGGAAATATAAACATGCAGTATACTGAAGCTCATCACACACGGATTGATCCTTTGCCATGATAACGAAGCTCATCTGTTATTTATTAATTTAACGAAGCTGTAAAGTTCGTTCACATATAAGTGAGAATTGAAGAAAAATATGAAAATTTAATACATTCCGTTAAGTTCTGTAGAGAGCAGAATAAAGGATGAAAAAATAGTTCTTTATTAATGATTCTTTAATTAAAATGTACTTGTAAACTGAGGTTGGAGAATATGATAGATGTAAATTTGTAATTGCCTTTCTTTGTATTGATTTTATTGAGCAAGGAAACTCAACTTCACAATGTGGGAGTTTCACTGTGAAAACCAGAGCTCAAATGTTATAAGTATTCCACCTGAGCTGAGTGTTCCTGTGGGAACAAGCAAGAAAGATATAAATTAATGCTGCTTAAATACTGTGTATGGGGTAACTGGAGGGCATTATTATTCATAGCCATCAAAATTTGATTGTGATATCAGTCAACTGGACTCAACAGCCCGTCGTCTATAATGTATCAGCTGATGTCTCCACCTGATGTTTTGTACTCTGATGAAGATTTAATTTCCTCGTGTTTACCATATCTAAGTACACGTTGAACTTCATGTAGCCCAATATCTGGACACATTATGGTCGGGTGTCAAAGGAAGACACGGTGCTGTGGCTGACATCCTTGTCTATGTCAGATATGGCATTTCTTTCTGAGTATATGTTACAAAGCAGGACACACAATTCCACGCTATGTGATAATAACAGCACCTGTAATAATCTCGTCAAGAGAAATGGGAGGCAACATAACATAGCTGGACAAATTACAGAATGGGTGAGACTTGATCCTGTGACAAGGGAGTCCTAATACGCAAGGCCAGTGCAGTTGTGTTATTACGATTTTATAAGTCATCATCGCTGAACGACTGTACTGAAGCAGAAGTCTTGTTTCTAAGTGTCAACAGGCAGTTAACAAGTCTTTTTTTATTTACACAAATAAATTCTACAGGCTAAGAGCTGTTATCCTGCCTAAGTTAATTTTAAAATCCAGCCCTATCTAAGGTATACTACCATTAATTAGGATGCTACCAACAACAATCGACTTACACCCTGGTACCTATGTCACATCGCCCAACTTACCACCCACTTCTTACTCTGACCACTGTCATAATAACCTCCCTTGCTTTTATATTGGAGCATTGTGCTTCAGATATCGGAGTCACGGCCAAACTTTATTAATATCCAGAATACTGGGTTTCTTCAATATATGTTCGTAAACAAATTCTAGCTCTCGTTATTCATCAACCGTTCTTAAAGCTTTTTTTCTTTATCACTTCATATTCCTTACACAAATATCATTTGCAATAGACTCCATTGTACGATCATGCCTTTTGACTCACTGCCCATCGTCTCACCCTGGTCACAGCAAGCACTGCCCATCGTCTCACCCTGGTCACAGCAAGCACATTCAACATTTTCTAATACGTCTTGTATAGTTTTCGTTTTCATAACCACAAGCGGTTTTATTTTATTTGAAAGGCATAGACAAAATCTTCACTTTTCAGCAACACAGTATCATTCCCAGCC
This sequence comes from Cherax quadricarinatus, assembly GCF_038502225.1. Taxonomy (NCBI): domain Eukaryota; kingdom Metazoa; phylum Arthropoda; class Malacostraca; order Decapoda; family Parastacidae; genus Cherax; species Cherax quadricarinatus. The sequence continues at coordinate 38,586 of NW_027196317.1, read as the reverse complement.
CAGCCGTGGACTAGTGGTGCTAACGAATGCTCCTGTAGGTCAGCTCCAGCCAATGATGACACCAAGCACCACTCTCAAGCTTTGACTTCCTCCCGACTTGTATGCATTATGATGTCTTTTACCCTCATTGAGAGACACACATAATTATCCACTTTACACATTTAGAAATTTTATGGCGCAGCAACTAATCTGCTGTTTATAGGTTGTAACTGTGGCTGTCTCCCAGCCAGAAAATGTGGATTACACCATGAATCAAATGAAAATGCAATATATATAGTCTGCATTTCCTCGATCTAAATTATTAAGCTTTTCTTCCAACTTATCCAGGAAAGGCTTGCCTCTACCTGACAAGGGGAGATACACATTTAATTACGTAGTATATCCATGACTTTCAACGATTTAATAAGGTTCTTACTTATTAACTGTATGTTTAATTAATATTATTCACATACCAGGTACTATTTCGATATTCATGACATCAAATTTTTGTAGATTTGGTTCTTAGTCCCGTATGCAGGTAAGTTTTGTGTGAAGAAATTCGACTGGTACGAAGGCCCGCGTCGGTCTCCAGCAAAACTATGTCGTCGGCAAAGGCCAACGACATGACATTTTCAGCCTCATTTAACAGCATATTAACAGCATATGCGATAGAGATCTCTGTGTTTTCACCAACCTCTTTATAAGACCACGTCTACCATGAACAACTTTAGCTGTTCCATCATAGGCGGACAAAATATAATCCACAAAAACTTTCGGGGTTAGATCATTAAGTAAAGTCATGCGTACTGTCCAGTAGATAAGTAACACACATGTGCAGCATTTAGGTATCTTTATTCCTAAACGTTTTGCCTACACAGTAGGCTTCTTTATTCTAGTACAGAGGAGGCAGCACAGTCAGTAGAGATGTAAAGATGATGTAATTAGTCCCTCAGCCTTGAACACGTAGTTTTGAGGTGGTCAGTCGCTCAGCCTGGAGAAGAGTTTTGTTCCACAGTCTGGAACAATGTGAGAGAGCACTACAATACATCGGTATCTGGGTGCAGAAAACATCTTCAATAACTTTTTTGCGTTATTGAGAAGAGATGGATTTGAGAGGGACCTGTCCTCTCAGTGATTATGCTCTTACTTCTGCTCATCGGGCTCCGCCTCTCCTATCGTCAAGATTATTTACGCCTCACGTTTGACAGTATATATCTCCATACTGTTGCTCCAGCTTCACCTTGTTCCAAACTATGGAGCGAAACTCCCTTCCAGGCTGAAGAAATGACCACCTCAGAACTACGATTTCAACTGTGGACTGATTACATCGTTTACACATGTCTACTGCTTATTGTGCTTCCTCTGTACTCTACTAAAGAAACCTACTGTGTAGGAGAAAAGTTTCGGAATAAAGATACCTAACTGTTGAACATGTATCTTATACATCAACTTGTCGGTATTATATACCATTATAATATTCGTGCAGTCCAGTGATTAACCGAATCATAAGTGGTTTTAATATCCTGAACAAAAGCTGATAGAGGTTTCAAAAGTTTCTTTCTCCCATTTGTAACTGTATAATAGTATGACATTTATTAGTAATCCATTAGTAGGGAGAAATGTCCTCTGGGCAGGATGGAGTGGACCCATGTAGCGAGACCAGATATCACCACTCGATTGAATTCTCTTACCACTATATAAAATATCGTGATAGGTTGAAACTCGCCTGAATTATGGCGGTGGGCACTCTACGCACTCAGTTGGATCCATAGATTCACAGACAAGCCCACAAATCTGTCCCTACCACACACATATTCGTCAGCCTCACACCATCTGGCCCATTGTAGAGGAAGCTAATTTAGAACCCCGATAGTTTTCTAAACTTCCATGCTGTCTGTTGGTAAACAGACCATCAACCAAACATGTGGCATATCTTGTCATCTTGCGCTGGAGGCTGACCAAAGTGGCCTAACCAAAATTCTTTCACTGCACTCATCAACATGTAGTGTTTCCGTGCCATTTGATTCTTGTTAATCCCATGTGCCCTCTAGCACTTGTTTCACACACTTCAGTCAATCTTAAGAGTATTTCCTCTGAAAATCACGATAAAGTATTTTTTTTCAGATTCTTCACCCTTCCCAATTATTCGTATACTGGGTAGACTTTCTGCTTCCATTACCATCTGTTAGCTGGTGTACACTAGTCACTGTCCACCTGACTCATAATTAATAGATAGATGATGGTAAAGTAAATGGGGGCTTAAAGCCTGTCCACTACACGGAGATCATTAAGTCTGTACATAAACATTTTACTGCCAGACAGGAAAACTTTAATCCCTAAAACTGGGATTAATGTAAACTGTTAGCATATATACGCTGAGAGAAGTATAACTCTCAGAGTATATACTAGTCTATGATTAATGGTTAGATAACAAAAATCTTGACTGAAAGTTAGTATAAGCATAAAACCTTTTGTTGATATTTATTTTGGTTTGGAAAATTTTGTGTATCGTATGGTTCAGTGTCGTTTTACAGGTTTTATCAGTTTTAGTATCATGTAAAACTTATTTTCCCAGGCTGAACTGGAAAGTTCTGGACCAATATTGGTACTGACCTTAGCCTTCGTTGCTGGGTTAGGGTGGCACAGACTGGGCACCAAGGTAAGTGTGCCAGTGTTTGTATCTTATATGGCATGTGTCACAGTTCTTCCTGTTTTATGTTACAATTGACCGTATTCTGTTTATTCCCACTCGCCTTACTTAGTTACATTCATATTTTGTCTGCATCATATCAGTAAAGAACACTGAACAATTACTAATTAAGGAAGATCTTCAAGTTGTTGCCAGAATCGTTCACTTCATCTGTAACTTTGAGTATTTATTTCACTCATAACAAGAACAGACTTCATACAACCATCTTCAAATTTTCAACTCTGGTGTACGGTAACTCGGCCAGGCTTCTAGGAGTAAATGACATGTGCTCTATGACCAAAGTTAGACGACCCATTCCAGGATCCTGGCTTCACTTTCAAATTTTTTTGCGGCGTATCTTTAATTGTTCAAACAAAATGCCTCCAAATTCAATAAAGGCGGAGAGTGAAATTCAAGTGTGTAGGTAAACATCAGCTACTTTTATGTGTAAAACGGTGACAAATTTTGATTCCCATTAACTCAGGTTAAATATATGCGCCATCCTCTTCTGAATGGCTTCAAAATTTAATGGATGATTCATTTATTCAGGCCCGGATAGTATCCATTAAATTTAATTAGTGTGCTGGCAAATTTGTCAGTGAACTAAATATATTTTATGAAACTTGGAAGAGTTGACATCCATGTTGTAATTGGAAAATATCTCTTCTTATGAGCATAAAATTTTCAGCCCTGATGTGTTTCCCACAAACCGTTGTTATGGGGCCCCATAACATCCACTTTGCCAATTTTCTTAAATAAATAGTGATTATTGATTCATTCAGTACATATTGTCAATTATTATTATCGACTTCAAAATATTAACGCATTTAAATAAAGAAAACACTCCAAGTTTAGATTGTTTTGGAATAAAAAATTAAATTTTAATGAAATTATTAAAAAAAAACTCTAAATCGTTACAATTATTGGAGAACAGCTTTTTCATAGACTTTATTAAAAGAACGTTTAGCCTCAAGTCTGCTTTAAACACTTCAGCGTTTGTGTGTCTTAAAGGCTACTATTTTTTTTTATTAAATATGGGCTTTTTATGTACCAGTTCACTAATTTTGAATTAAAAAACACAAAATCTAATATTCCTTTTCTCAGAAGATTATAGAGAATTTTAAACAGAAAATAACTGCAAAAAACTGAGAAATGATGAAAACTTACGTTTTCATGCCGTTTTTAATTTTTCACGAATATAGTGAAGCCTTAACTTGTGTTAGACTTAAGGGATGGCCAGGCACATTATTGCAAGAGTTTTTCTACTCCCAGGGCCCGGTCTTCTTTTCGGTCCGATTTGGACGACGAAGGTTATTACCGTATATTTTCACCCTTCAACACTGATGACTTGATTATCCAAATTCTGAGCTACTTCAGACTTAACTTTTGTCGTTTGGTTTCTCCCATACTATTCCTGTTAGCCTTTCTACTTGTAACTCTACTATATATTCAAAGCTTAGAACCACATGATCACTAGCTCCGAGGGGCCTTTCATATGTGTTAATGTGCTGGTGTATTTCACCATACTGATCACTCTTCATTATTACTTTTGCGTGCACTGAGGTCCAGGGTGATTCAACTACGCACTATCGGGATGCCTTCCTTGGATCGCGTAGTGACCAAAGACATCTAGTTTCGTATTGGTGTTACAGAAGTAAACAATATTCTATATTTTTTTCGGGGCGGTTGAAATAAGGAATGGTTTACAGGAGATAAGAAGACCTTCAGTCACTGGAAACTATTCAGAAGTTTTATAACAGACCAGATACGGAAGATGGTTCCGTACGAGTATAGCTCTGTTCCTGATACTGTAAACCAGGGGTGGGGAACGTCCGGCCCACGGGCCGTATAAGGCCAGCGAAATCATTTGGTCTCGCCCTGTCAAGGCAACCGTAAGCGGGACTAGAAGTTCAATAAATCTAGGACCTTTTTTCATAGTTACATAAATTCATATTAACCCTTTCCCATACCGATTTACACTGTATAATGAAAAAAATACGAAACCATCGAAAAGAGTCGACTGCGTTCCAGACTGACTGACTCAAACCTGGAAAAGCAGTTGAGAGTAGGAACATCAACAGTACCAGCTAACATCACTCGCCTCACCAAAAAGAAGCAGTTCCAGCCACATTATGCGTGAGTTAATTAACTGTTAGACCAAATATAGCAGGCCAATTTTTAAGTTGATAATTTTGTATGGCCAGCGAATGATGTTATAAATATCCAAATGTCCCTTAGCAGAAAAAAGGTTCCCCACCCCTGCTGTAAACAGATAATCAAATGTAGGTAATCACTAGTATAATTGTGACCACATAATATGCAGAACTTTTCATGAAAAACTACAGCTAACAACTACGCAAATATGAAGAGTAATCGTATGTCTGATCGACTCGTTACAGACCAGTCGGGCTGTTCAAAGTTGTGTATATATATGACTTGAATGTGAAGATTCACGCTCGTAACCTTCTGATGGTGTTCCTTGGATAATCAAGAGACGGGGAAGAGGAGGAGTTTAAATTACTGAACAATAAGTCACCATATATTGGTTTAAATATTTCACCATTTGGATAGGAAACTTTAGACGGCGTTTCGGTCCTGTCTGGTTTCTTGTCAACTCGCGAAGATTTAGATTAATTTATTATTAAATTAATTTACAAAATCCTCAGCTGCAAAAATCAAGTGTGGGCTATTATTAATTGAGGAATCAGATATATATTAAATGCTGTCTTGTAATACAGATAAGGGTTTCCAATATAAATAAGCTACTCTGGCTTCGTCAGATTGTCTTAAGTTAAATGTGTCTTATTACAGACAAGGTATATTCATAATTTTCATCTGCCTTTTTGAACCATTGAATAAATTAATAATTATATCGTAAAGTCATACGTATCAATAGATAACTAGTATAAGACATGTGATACTTTCCCAGGGCATCTATAATGACAACATTACCATATCCCTTACATAGCTGAATATGAAATTACCCACGTTAATTATCTAATAACGATATGTATAGTACTACACTCGCTTGCTATAGTGCTACACTCGCTTGTTATAGTGCTACACTCGCTTGCTATGTATAGCGCTACACTCGCTTGCTATGTATAGTGCTACACTCGCTTGTTATAGTGCTACACTCGCTTGCTATGTATAGCGCTACACTCGCTTGCTATGTATAGCGCTACACTCGCTTGCTATGTATTGTGCTACACTCGCTTGCTATGTATAGTGCTACACTCGCTTGCTATGTATAGTGCTACACTTGCTTGCTATGTATAGTGCTACACTCGCTTGCTATGTATAGCGCTACACTCGCTTGCTATGTATAGTGCTACACTCGCTTGCTATGTATAGTGCTACACTCGCTTGCTATGTATAGTGCTACACTCGCTTGCTATGTATAGTGCTACATTCGCTTGCTATGTATAGTGCTACACTCGCTTGCTATGTATAGTGCTACACTCGCTTGCTATGTATAGTGCTACACTCGCTTGCTATGTATAGTGCTACACTCGCTTGCTATGTATAGCGCTACACTCGCTTGCTATGTATAGTGCTACACTCGCTTGCTATGTATAGTGCTACACTCGCTTGCTATGTATAGTGCTACACTCGCTTGCTATGTATAGTGCTACACTCGCTTGCTATGTATAGCGCTACACTCGCTTGCTATGTATAGTGCTACACTCGCTTGCTATGTATAGCGCTACACTCGCTTGCTATGTATAGTGCTACACTCGCTTGCTATGTATAGCGCTACACTCGCTTGCTATGTATAGCGCTACACTCGCTTGCTATGTATAGTGCTACACTCGCTTGCTATGTATAGTGCTACACTCGCTTGCTATGTATAGCGCTACACTCGCTTGCTATGTATAGTGCTACACTCGCTTGCTATGTATAGCGCTACACTCGCTTGCTATGTATAGCGCTACACTCGCTTGCTATGTATAGCGCTACACTCGCTTGCTATGCATAGCGCTACACTCGCTTGCTATGCATAGCGCTACACTCGCTTGCTATGTATAGCGCTACACTCGCTTGCTATAATCCTTGTCCAGATGCCTTTGTCAGGATCCAGCATCCAGTACTCAGAAGACTTTTCTTTCTGTCTTGACAATGTTCATGGAATTTTGATTTTTTTTTTATTAACACATCGGCCGATTCCCACCTAGGCAGGGTAGCCCGAAAAAGAAAAACTTTCATCGTCATTCACTCCATCACTGTCTTGCCAGAGGGGTGCTTTACACTACAGTTATAAAACTGCAACATTAACACCCCTCCTTCAGAATGCTGACACTGTACTTCCCATCTCCAGGACTCAAGTCCGGCCTGCCGGTTTCCCTGAATCCCTTCATAAATGTTACTTTGCTCACACTCCAACAGCACGTCAAGTATTAAAACCCATTTGTCTCCATTCACTCCTATCAAATACGCTCACGCACGCTTGCTGAAAGTTCAAGCCCCTCGCACACAAAACCTCCTTTATCCCCTTCCTCCATCCATTCCTAGGCCGACCCCTATCCCGTCTTCCCTTCAATACAGATTTATGCACTCTCGAAGTCGTTGTTTTGTTCCATTCTCCCTACATGTCCGAGCCACCTCAACAACCCCTCGTCAGCCCTCTGGATAATAGTTTTTGTAATCCCACACCTTCTCCTAACTTCCAAACTACGAATTCTCTGCATTATATTCACACCACACATTTCCCTCAGACATGACATGTCCACTGCCTCCAGCCTTCTCCTCGTTGCAACATTCATCACCCATGCCTCACACCCATACAAGAGTGTTGGTACAACTTTACTCTCATACATTCCCGTCTTTGCTTCCACGGACTAAGTTCTTTGTCTCCACAGACTCCTAAGTGTACCACTCACCCTTTTCCCTCATCAATTCTATGATTCACCTCATTTTTCATACACCCATCTGCTGACACGTCCACTCCTAAATATCTAAATACATTCACCTCCTCCATACTCTCTTCCTCCAATCTGATATTCAGTCTTTCGTCACCTAATCATTTTGTTATCCTCATAACCTTACTTTTTCCTATATTCAGTTTTAATTTTCTTCTTTTACATACCCTACCAAATTCATCCACCAACCTCTGCAAAATATCTTCAGAATCTCTCAAAAGCACCGTGTCCTCAGCATAGAGCAACTGTGACAACTCCCACTTTGTGTTTGATTCTTTATCTTTTAACTCCACGCCTCTTGCCAAGATCCTCGCATTCACTTCTCTTACAGCCACGGTGACATCACACATCCTTGTCTAAGGCCTACTTTTACTGGGAAATAATCTCCCTCTCTCTTACATACTCTAACCTGAGCCTCACTATCCTCATAAAAACTCTTCACTGTTTTCAGTAACCTACCTCCTACACCATACACCTGCAACATCTGCCACCTTGCCCCCCTATCCACCCTGTCATATGCGTTTTCCAATTCCATAAATGCCACAAAAACCTCTTTAGCCTTATTTAAATACTGTTTACCTATATGTTTCACTGTAAACACTTGGTCTACACACCCCCTATCTTTCCTAAAGCCTCCTTGTTCATCTGCTATCCTACTCTCCGTCTTACTCTTATTTCTTTCAATAATAACTCTACCATACACTTTACCAGGTATGCTCAACAGACTTTTCCTCTATAATTTTTGCACTCTCTTTTATCCCCTTTGCCTTTATACAATGGAACTATGCATGCTCTCTGCCAGTCCCTAGGTACCTTACCCTCTTCCATACATTTATTAAATAATAGCACCAACCACTCCAAAACTATATCACCACCTGCTTTTAACATTTCTGTCTTTGTCCCATCATTCCCAGCTGCCTTATCCCTTTTCATTCTACCTACTGCCTCACGAACTTCCCCCACATTCACAACTGACTCTTCCTCACTCCTACAAGATGTTATTCCTCCTTGCCCTATATACGAAATCACAGCTTCCCTATCTCCATCAACATCTAACAATTTCTCAGAAATTCCCTCCATCTTCCCAATACCTCTAACTCTCCATTTAATAACCCTCCTCTCCTATTTTTAACTGTCAAATCCATTTGTTCCCTAGGCTTCCTCAGCTTGTTAATCTCACTCCAAAACTTTTTCTTATTTTCAACAAAATTTGTTGATAACATCTCACTCACTCTCTCATTTGCTCTCTTTTTACATTGCTTCACGACTCTCTAAGCTTCTCTTTTTCTCTCCATATACTCTTCCCTACTTGCATCACTTCTACTTACTAAAAACCTCTCATATAATAAATTTTTCTCCCTTCTCTTTTTATAATCATTCCACCAATCGATCTTCTTCCCTCCCGCACCCACTTTCCTGTAACCACAAACTTCTGCTGAACACTCTAACACTACATTCTTAAATCTACCCCATACATCTTTGACCCCATTGCCTATACTCTCACTAGCCCATCTATCCTCCAATAGTTGTTTATATCTTTACCCTAACTGCCTCCTCTTTTAGTTTATACACCTTCACCTTTCTCTTACCATCTGAAATATTTTTTCACAATTATTATAATATATTCTTGGGTAACGCTAAATCCGTAATGATTAAAAGGAGCCCAAGCATATTGTTGAGATGGGTTAAATTAGATTTCATACAAAAGTGGAAGGAAAGAGGGTAACTCTAATTATTTGACTCAGGATTCCATTACTAACATTTTCAAATCGGTAAAGTGCAGATAAAAAGTGTAAAATACCGACACGATGGAAAAATTAAACACAAATGCAGTATAATGCGATCCTTCATTGACTATGTTCTCCCACACAGTGGGCTTTATCAAGTCACAAACAGATCTACTTGGGTACATCTATTTGTGACTTGAAAAAGCCCACTGTGTGGGCGAAACGTAGTTAATATAGAATCACACTATTCTGCATTTGTGTTTAATTTTTTATCTTGTCGGTATGTTATTACTTTTATCTTCATCATGTCAGAATACTTGCATCTTCTAAAAGTTTACTCACTCCGCAATAGACAATTTTCTTCGTGACTATCCAAGAAATGGTCTTACAAAGATCCACTCCACCTCAGATCGCCAATGTCAAACATTCTTTCTGTACAACAGCTTGAACCTACCTTGACGAGCGTGCAGATGACTTGAACAACACAACAAAGGAAGCTTTTCTCCAAGCCAGGACACTAGGCACGATACTGCGAGGAAACATGAACAGACGCACCACCGAAATTATACTCAGCAGAGTTACCACAGCTAATGTCCAATAGATATTCAGACTTACTAGGAAACTCCAAAACTCTCTACGAAAAGAGTCAGTGGAAAAGTTTGGAATGACCTGAAATTATTCAAAATCTTTTATCTCGTCCACTGTCGCTTACACCTTAGGCCTCAAATTTGCTATAGGTATCACGAAATCAAAACAAAACCTCTATTTCATTGCTAAAAGCTAACACACAATTACTCTGATTTCCTAAAAGGCTGTCTTCAAGGCATCATCTCAGCGGCCATCTCAACACACAGCTCACTAGTCCTACCTCAGCGTTACATCACTACACTTAAAGCTTTAGCAGAAGACACAGAATATAAGAGTTACCATGACTGATGAAGTTGATGGTGTCGTAATCTGACTACAACAACAAAATCCTCAATTTACTTAATGACCTACAAACCTCTCACAACAAACCAAGTAGACAACCTTACCAAAACCTTTCTTCGTAAGACTCATACTGAAGGTTTTCCTGTTTTTTTGGTGTATTTTTTAGCTAGATCTTCTAAATAGTAACTGGCAACCATCAGGTTAGCTGTGAGAAGGAGCTGCTCACACCATATCAAGTCAGTGCCGACTGGAAGTCTGAAGAGAGAGGGGATGTGTCACTTTGTCTGACAGCTGACTACCCTTGGGACGTTACTTTTTGCCTTTCATTGTATACATTTTTGGTACACAATGCCTGCAAAGAAGAAACAGTTTGCCAAGAACATTAGCCACAAGAGGAAAAGGCACATAGAAGCAATGATAAGGTCTATACAAGGAAAGTGAGCAGCAGCTGCTGTGGTTGGTGACGCCGCCACGATGCTAGTACCACCACGTGGTGACGCCGCCACGATGCTAGTACCACCACGTGGTGACGCCGCCATGATGCTAGTACCACCACGTGGTGACGCCGCCACGATGCTAGTACCACCACGTGGTGACGCCGCCACGATGCTAGTACCACCACGTGGTGACGCCGCCACGATGCTAGTACCACCACGTGGTGACGCCGCCACGATGCTAGTACCACCACGTGGTGACGCCACCACGATGCTAGTACCACCACGTGGTGACGCCGCCACGATGCTAGTACCACCACCCTCCTCTCAACACCTGTCCTTGTTCACTGCTACTGAACTATTGGATATTTCATGTTCAGAAACAAGTTAGACAAAATATAGGAGCCCCGCAAATATGCCCACCTCCACCACGGCTGCTACTACCACAACTACTACCTCCACTGCTGCTACTACCACAACTACTACCTCCACTGCTGCTACTACCACAACTACTACCTCCACTGCTGCTACTACCACAACTACTACCTCCACTGCTGCTACTACCACAACTACTACCTCCACTGCTGCTACTACCACAACTACTACCTCCACTGCTGCCTGGAGGACATTAGATAATCATGTGTCCACCTACATCCAGTCATAGGTACGTAATTATTAGTGTTTTTTTGGTATATTTTTATATTGGTATGTGTATAAATATCATATATGGGTGCAATTACATGTATCTGTACATAATCACTGGGAATAATCACTGGGAATAGGATTTTGAGAATTCATTTCTTTCTTTTCAGATTGATTGGGATGGATTGTTATGATTGGCCGGCCACCAGAGAACTTCAGGACAAAGGGATCTTCATGGAACTTCAGGAATAATGTCTATATAACCAGTTCTACTCTCAATAAACGTATAAAGGCACTATGAGTATTTTTACCCACTGTATAGTAATGTTCAATGTATTTGTTGATTTTTTTCAAAAGTGCATTTATTTGTATTTTTCTGAGGTAAAACCATTATTTATGAACCGATCATTCTGAATTTTACAAAAGTTATTCAGGGGACCCTGTTTGACTTTGTAATGGAGTTGTCTTGGGTAATAATCCTTCAATTTTGCATAAATTGATGTAAAGTGCAAAAAAAAAATTTAAATAAAGTCAAGACATAATAATATTTTTTTTGGGTACCATAAAACATGTTATTGCATTATTTATATCCATTAGATGGTCAATTTGGCATTACTTTATCATTTGTGATTATCAACAATGATTTCGAGATTGCCAATATTGACTTGCGTTGCTATAAGTGTTGCCATGTCCAATTTTTCACATTTTTATTTTTTATAACTTTATTTATTGGACGATCTTGATGCAACTTTCACCACATGAGGCTCAATATGCCTAAAGTCTCTGGTAAAAAAAATCAACGAAATCGAGCAAAGGAAAAAAAAAAAAAATTCAGGCTGCCTGTACCCTGAAGGATTCAGAGCAAGGGAAGAAACTTCTGCACACCATTCCCAGCATTCCCATAACCTATAGAATGTACGGTGTGATAGAAACTCACAAGGCAGGAATTCCACTGATGCCCATTTCCTCTGGAATAGGAAGTCCTCCATCAACTTTCAGGTATTCTTGTTAAGCACCTTTCTAAACTCTTGGGTATAATCAATCCAATATATCTTAAACACTTTGTCGATCTAGGAACACTGCCGGATTCCAGGATAATGACCATGGAAAAGAATGTGATAATGGGGGGTCAGCATAACCTCAGGGCTGTCAGGGTACAAGTTTAATATGTTTAATCATCCCCCAAGGGGATAGAGAGACTTATTCCTATGCATTACTAAGTAGGAACAGAAGTAGAACAAAGGATTCAGGTGACCGGGTGGCAGATTCCAGGATAATGAGTGTGGAAAAGAATGTGATAATGGGGGGTCTGCATAACCTCAGGGCTGTCAGGGTACAAGTTTAATATGTTTAATCATCCCCCAAGGGGATAGAGAGACTTATTTCTGTGTATTACTAAGTATAAGAAGGTAGATAATGATCACTTCTGACTCCCCAAACTCTATCACTCTGATAGATGGGAGAGGCAGTACAAAGGATTCAGGTGACTGGGTACAAGCTTGCCATCTCCGAGGGAGTTCCCCGGTCTGCAACTCACTGACGCAACTGTTGCTACTTCACAACACTGCTGGGTTTAAAGAACGCGGTAATGGAGAGCAGCTTGTCTCCGAGGGAATGTTGCTCGTCCGCCCGTACCTCAGCAAAAAAAAAAAAAAGGTTCTTCCGGGTACTACGGTACCGTTTATTCTTGCAGCTGCTAGATCTTTCCAGGTAGGGGAGGTTTAAAGCAGTGAGAAAGGTCATCTAGGGAAGACCTTTGTGCTAATAGAGCTCTTATAGGAACTTTGACATATATATTTTCCTCTTACCCGCTCTCAGATGGGGAGAGGCTCAAGTGGTGTGATATTGTTTATATATATATGTTTAGACTAGAGAAGATAGTAATATATAGTTATATGTAAATAAAAATAAAAATCAGAGTTTGACAATATTTTTATTAATTCACATACAAAAAGGGCAAAAGCTGTGCAAAGTTTTTTAGCGAGCAAAGGGGCGAAACTGTGCAAGTTTTAGTGGTTAGACTGAATGACTGCGCTCCTCCTGTTCACTTTCTGTAAGATTGATAACCTCCCGCTCGAAAATGATTTCCTTTTCAGGTACATCATCATCTGCCTTTACTCCATCTGCTGTCTTTACTCCATCTGCTGTCTTTACTCCATCTGCTGTCTTTACTCCATCTGCTGGCTTTACTCCATCTCCAGCATTTACTCTCACGTCGGGGGTTTTCCCTTCCTTCTCCGACTGGTTGTCAGGGTGCGCTTCAAGGTCGCCAGTTTGTTCAGCACCTGCTGCGGCAGTGACCTCAACAGAGTCATCAGATTGAGCAGTAGCGAGCGTAGAGAGGTCCACAACGAGGTCATCAGACTGACATGAGGGAAGGCTCTGCGTTTCATCGTTGTCGAGATCTGGTTCTTTCTTCATAGGCTCCTCTATATCAGATGAACTGTTCCCATCTTCCACAGGCTGTAAGTCATAAAGAGAACATATTTATCACTTTCAAATAAAGGAGTGGGACTCGTCTCTAATCTACCAAAGGAGGGAAACATAGAAGACATACCCTTTCCTGAGGAAGTCTATGTTTGCGTTTCCTGCTATCATCACAATGACACCGGTTTAGGAGTTTGATGCCGGCGTGTTCCTTCCCTTCCAATCTACCAGCCGATAAAATCAAAACTTTACAAATTCTGACTGGCCCAGTGAAAACTGTTGAAGAAAAAAGGAGACTCAACTTTAAAATTATTATAAGTCTCTTGCGCTCGTTTGTTTCGTTAATATTCAAAGAGAAGTATCCAATCTACCAGCCGATAAAATCAAAACTTTACAAATTCTGACTGGTCCAGTGAAAACTGTTGAAAAAAGAGACTCAACTTTAAAAATTATTATAAGTCTCTTGCACTCGTTTGTTTCGTTAATATTCAAAGAGAAGTTTTAGCAAAATAAATGTCTCGCTTACCAGAATCGAGAATGTCTGCTTCCTTCACCATGATGAGAGTAAAGGCTATGGAGAGGTCAGCCTCTATCTTTTGCGGGGAAGACAGCTTCAGCGGGCTCTTATATACAGCTCAGAGAGGACCTTACCAGCCAGGAGGGGTATTTGGGGGATACTCTCGTCAGAGGTGACCTTCCTCACAGAGGGAAGCACAAATGTAACCTTGACTACTTAGGCAAAATGTAATTTCACAGGGAGGCAACATTTTAAAATTCTCTCTAGCATATGCTATCACTAATCTGTCATTGATAAAAAGCGATTTTTCCGAGAATTTTTTTTTTTAAAATATAAAGCTCTTTCTAATCCCACAAGGCTTGTTTTATGAATAAACATCATAACATATAGACCGCAAGTGAGTGAAAAATCACTTTGTGTTCTGCCGGATAAACGATATAAATATTTAATTTTATTTAGTTTAAAAAAAATTTTTAAATTTATGCCATAATTCTCTGGTTTTTTCCCGTAACTGTCAAAGAAGAAGGATAGACTATTTTTCTTGTCCAAGAGAAGAGAAAAAAAATGACCCATTACTTTTGAACTGTACGAAGGAAGAATATTGCTTACAAGCACTATGGGCCTGTCTGAGGGATAGCCATCTAATCTTATTTGCTTTAGAGCGTCTATAGTGAAACAGCCAATATATGTGACTTTATTTCCTAGGGCGGGAATTAAACTATTATTTATTTCTGCGCAATTCATTTTTTATTTATGCTCGCACATCACAATGAACAGATCTATTCTGGTCGATGGATAAAACACCAGTGGTCTGAGCAAATAATAAAACTACCTTATTATGAGGGGCGGGCTTAGAGAACTGTAATTCAATTCTCAAGTTACCAGATTTTTCAATCGGGAGAGCGTCTTCCACTTGGCTGTCTGTTAAATTGAAAATATTGATGGTTCGCCCGGAGGCGAATGATTCATAGAGAATTAAATTTTCTTCCTCAATGCCCAGAGAGTTAATTGCTTCATAATATAATTTACTATAATGATGGGGGAAATCACTGCTTATGCGATAAACTGTATTATTATTAATACATACAGATAAACTGGCTAGATCCCCATGCTCAAAATATAGACCATTCTCCTTATGTTTTCCTGCATAGGCTGTCATGGGCAAAATTACCATGAAAATTTTGGCGGGAATTACATGACCCCATGGCTGATCTATTAGGAGGCTCGTTTGATTGTGACCTAGCACATAATTTTTACTTAGAGTGCGATTAAAAGTATATATTATCGGCTTTGCGTCTAAGGCTAGAGACTTGTTCAAGGCCATATAAGCTGATGTATATGGGTATACCCTATTAAGCCATAGCTTAGCGTAATTAATATGGAGCTGGTATGTGCTGGCATCATCGTCTGTTTTCAGAGTCCACGCTTGAGGGGATAATTCCAGCCTAATTTTTAAATCGATATTGTCAAGCAGATATTGGTCCAGAGTGGATATGTCCAGAGCCAAGGGAAAACACAGAGTTATGCCCTGTTCTTTATCATTCTTTGTCAGTATCTGTGGTTCTTTTGCCGATGTGCGGGCGAAATAGGCTGTATCGAACAATTTAGTTATACCTTCTCCTCCTTTAAAGTCGGGCAAGAGATACCCCAGTCGGGCGATACTCGGCAACTGGCTTCGTTTTACTGAGCTGCAGAGTTTAATAAATGACCAGTAATTAAAACTAGAATTTGTTTCCGTTATTTGCTCGCCCAGAAAACACTGGACACTTTTAAATATCGTATTGGAAAGACCATTTATCAGAGCGATGTTGTTTGTGTCTCCTAGTGGGCTTTGCCCATCAGCCTCTGTTAGAGTCACTCTAAATTCTATAACTATTTTGCCTAAATCTAGAAATGCTCCGGGAACTCCAGGAATTCTAAATTCTAGAAAATTATCTTTTAGTTTCTGAGAGAGAGGAAGGTTTACTGGTAGAGTATCAAAACTCTGAGTGCGAGCTATGGAACTCTCAACTTGTCTCAGTCTATGCGGTCGCGGGAATTGATTAATGACGCTTGAAGAATAATCATTTAACGGGACTTTGAGTCCACTGTTTTCAGCCCCGACACCCGCCATGGCTAATAAGCAACTGTTTATACGAGAGAGAATACATCGGTTTTATAACCAACTTGACTTCGTCGGCGTTTATTTAACCTGCATTTATTATTCACCCGTCGCTTACCCACCCTTTTTACTCTGCCACCTGTAATAACTTTCTTTGCAACTCCTTTTAAAGCATCTATCCCGTGAGATTTAAGAGCAGCTTTCATGTCTGTTTTTCCAGACTGATAATCATCGAGCATTTTAGTTCCAAATTCTACTGCACTTGGCGCAGCCACTCTGAAAAGAAAAGGTAAAGCTCTTTTAGCTAGACCCGCTAAAGCCGAAAAAAATCCCCCACCTCGGACTCTGTATGGCGCGTGAAAAGTTTGTATATCCCCCAGACCAGCTCCCACATGGGAGGGTTTTAGGGAGAATAAACTCCGAAATTCCTGCTCAGAGGGCACTTGAAAGGGTACACGCATGTTTGGCGGTTAGAGAAACAATAACCATTTTTACGCTGAGTTGGTTCTATTTATTTATCGGTCTTACATGTAACACTACGGTAGTGGAATGACCGCTTTCAAAAGACAGATTACGACCAAACTGATCTGTCATTTTGATAGCTATTTTATCTAATTTAGTTACGCATAGAGGTTTGTACATCATGGGATGAGCGCCTTTTGAATAACTCTCCTGAAAGGCGAAAGCATCCAGAATATTGACTAACTGACTGCCGTATATTTGCGGTTCCACAATATCACTATATATTAAAACATAATCAACTCCGGCAGTGGGATCAGGTTTGAATGGGGCAATCTGCTTGGGGAGGGAGCCCCCCTCGGGCACGTCACTACGAAATAAATAATATTTTTCAGCGCTGCTAAGCCCAAGCACCCGAGCTATTCTCGGTTTAAATTGAGCTTTAAATAAAGTGGCAGCATTGTTTTTTCCCGTAAAGGTTCGCGATCTCGTCGAAACTAAAACCCTCCCAATTCCGGCATCATAATTGAGTATTTTCCCTTTCGGGAAATGTGCCGAATAATTATCTCTAAAGGCTTTTTTTAAATCAGCTGTTAGCTGTCGATTAATTTCTTCAATAATATGGCTGGTATCCGTCGATAACACATCATTTTTTGGTAGAAAGTGGTGGACTACTGCTTCTGTACTTATTCCTGTTTCAGTAATGTGATTTTGTATAATGTCAATGCCGCATTCGGCATCGTCTCTTGTTAGAACATTGAATTTTTTGGGATACAAAACATTAAGCAAGGCTATTTCGTAGTTCAAGGATGGATTTAAAGGCGTCGCAGTAATTATATTTTGAAAGGCCGAAGCTGTATTGTCGAAAATGTCAATATTTTCTAAACTGCTCAAATAGATATATTTCCCCGGACCCCCTCTGTCCATGTTGAGGGACAGAGACAGTATGAGGCAAATACAAAATATAGACCATTATATATATTTTTTAAAGGCTTAAAAAAACTTTAGTTTGAAGACTTTACATTTTTATTTTTTTATTAGTTACAGCATTTAGGAATAAAATATCCACATCATCGTGCTGTCGTTTGCGTTTTCCGCGTGAAGTGACCTCGACCCCATCAGGCATGTCCATTTCACGCATGCCACTGTCTCGTTTAGTTCCAATCCCACCGGCTGGACTGACGTCAGCACCATTGGCACCGCCGCTGCCGCTGCTGCTGCCGCTGCCGCCACTGCTGCTGCCACCGCCGCCGCTGCTAGTGCCTTGCTTCTCCACAGACAGCTGTAGTATTTCCCGTTCTAGAGCTTCGGGGGAGGCGCCGCGTTCAATTTCCACCTCATCTAGGATGATTTTAGGTACTGTCAAGTATGGGGTCACTGACGGTACGAGCAAGCATGTCTGAATTTCCCGTTTCAGTAATATGTCTTGAAATATGTTAATGAGAGGGAGATATTCAGTGTGCCATTCATCGGCCTGTTTTCTGCTCATGCCAATGTACTGGGGTAAAATTACCCGTTTGATGTTGCCATTGGCTATCACCGCCCGTCCCAGGGACACCAGACATAATTTAAACCAAATTCGTCGATTCTGTTGCGTGTCCTTGCTCAAACCGCGTACATAATGCGTGTCGAGACTACGCTCTAATTGCTGTTGCGCAATTTCATTCTGTTCAAGACAAGGACCCGCAGAGAACTGGCATATTAGCGCTGCAAGGTGCGGTCTTAAAAAATCCTCCGGCCTGTCATCGAGGGTGTTGGTGCATGGTGGGGGTGATTTTAGGACAATTTCCCCGGGTGTGCCCCGATCTGCAGCTATGGCACGGTTCACGAGGATTAGCGATTTTCGCTCAATTTGGGAAAATGGATATTTTTCCCAGAGTGAAAGAGCCGGCTCGTAGGGACGAGCAGAAGTAGCGTTGTGGGGATACACGATACAATCCCCATATTCCAGGAATTCTTCGTCCGTTATTCCCCCGACAATTACTGGAAATTTATATTCCATTCTCCTCAACAGTTGGGTTCCTTAGAGTCCTCGCTGAGGGAGTGAGACGGATAATGTTTATCGGTACGTCGGCAGCGGGGTTTAAATACCGTGCTGCTGGAGCCTCCCACTCCTGCGGGTGGGTTGGTAGGGGTTTGGGGACTGCTCTAGGTCGACATTCGTCTAAGGTGCTTATACAAGGTTTGGGCCCCTTCAAAAGCTTCTATCATATCCCGGAAATCATGCGTAGCATATTCTAAGCGTCTGATTTCAGCCGTCAGTTCTTTCTGATTAAAATTGTCATATAATTTTTCAATTTCATCAAAAGTCTTAGTAAATCTGGTCATGGGGCAATTGACTTTGAAGGATTCGTAGGTTTGCCATAAACTTTGTATCACACGAGCTTTGTAACACACTTGCTGATAAATCTTTCGTCTTGACGTTAATTGATGTAATAATATCGACAAACTGGGGTCCTTTTCTCCTTCTTCATTCAACGGGAGATTAATTCTCTCGGGATAATCAACTGATGGCTGGTCCATTTTTTTTTTTTTTTATGAATAGCACTTCGAGAAGGAACTTCTTGTCTCTATCCTGTCCCGGTATTTACTAAAGCAGGCAAAGCTCTTCTCTCGACTTTATGAAAGCTTAAATTTCAATAGGCTAGCCAGAGCGGCTTTTTTTCCGCGCTCTTTTTAACATAAAAACCGCCTAATAATTGTTTTCTCGCCTTGTGATTTTTTATAAATCTTGGCTCTAATCTAATAAGGGTCACTAATTCCCTTACAACGGGCAAAAGTTTTTTATCGATGTACGCTCGACTGCTTGTCAAAGATTTAATGATTTGTAAGATGTTTAAATTATGGTATGGAGGGAATAAAATACCTCTCTTATCCCAGCGAATAAAAGAATTATTCTTGAAAAGATTCAGCATGGATTTCGCGTATGGCAATTCTTCTCTCGTGAAATACAGATCAATTATTTCATTTAAATTTGGGGAAGAGTCCTCAGGCGAGAGAGAAAGACTATTGTTTTTTCTTGATATTAAAGATAAAAGTATTTCCGGCGGGAGTTTATTATTGCCTATTATTATTTTCTGTTTCGGATTTTTTTTTTTACTCTTAGACTCGTCGCGGCAACTACCGCGGGCGCGCCCGCCACTGCAGCCACCACAGCTGCTGCCGCCGCCGCTGCTGCTGCCACCGCCACCGACGCGGCCGCCACCGCCGCGGCCGCCATTACAGCGAGCGAGCTTATTTGTTTTTTTTATGGGGGACTTACCCGTCTCAACAAAGAGGTCGGACGGGTGCCCGCTCGTGGGAGGTGGTGGCTCGAAGCGGCAATTACCCTTATGAGGGCGAGTTGCTACGCCGGGGCCGGTCCTGACCTTCTCATCCTTGCTTTGGGCTGGCTTCACTTTCACTCTCGAGAGGCTGGAAGATTCCTTCCTACGCACCATAGTGGTGGTTGCAGTGCTTCTGCGAAGGCGGGGAAAAGGAGATTCGCGCTTAGGAGTGGGTAAGATATTTGTTCCATTTTTAAAAATATATTTTTCGGCGGTTAGCCGAGGGATGAGACAAAATTCCTTTACCACCATTTCGATTATTTTTTACTTTATAAAACTACTAATCAGCGAGATGACCAGAGGTAAGAGTGTAGTTAAGATGGCTGCTGACCAGAGGTAAGAGTGTAGTTAAGATGGCTCCTCCACGCTGACCAGAGGTAAGAGTGTAGTTAAGATGGCTCCTCCACGCTGACCAGAGGTAAGAGTGTAGTTAAGATGGCTCCTCCACGCTGACCAGAGGTAAGAGTGTAGTTAAGATGGCTCCTCCACGCTGACCAGAGGTAAGAGTGTAGTTAAGATGGCTCCTCCATTCGCTGACCAGAGGTAAGAGTGTAGTTAAGATGGCTCCTCCACGCTGACCAGAGGTAAGAGTGTAGTTAAGATGGCTCCTCCACGCTGACCAGAGGTAAGAGTGTAGTTAAGATGGCTCCTCCACGCTGACCAGAGGTAAGAGTGTAGTTAAGATGGCTCCTCCACGCTGACCAGAGGTAAGAGTGTAGTTAAGATGGCTCCTCCACGCTGACCAGAGGTAAGAGTGTAGTTAAGATGGCTCCTCCACGCTGACCAGAGGTAAGAGTGTAGTTAAGATGGCTCCTTGACCAGAGGTAAGAGTGTAGTTAAGATGGCCACGCTTTCGACCAGAGGTAAGAGTGTAGTTAAGATGGCTCCTCCACGCTGACCAGAGGTAAGAGTGTAGTTAAGATGGCTCCTCCACGCTGACCAGAGGTAAGAGTGTAGTTAAGATGGCTCCTCCACGCTGACCAGAGGTAAGAGTGTAGTTAAGATGGCTCCTCCACGCTGACCAGAGGTAAGAGTGTAGTTAAGATGGCTCCTCCACGCTTTTTTTTCCTCCATACCAGAGGTAAGAGTGTAGTTAAGATGGCTCCTCCACGCTGACCAGAACGGTAAGAGTGTAGTTAAGATGGCTCCTCCACGCTGACCAGAGGTAAGACTTCTTTAGTTAAGATGGCTCCTCCACGCTGACCAGAGGTAAGAGTGTAGTTAAGATGGCTCCTCTGACTAAGTTAGAAGATGGCTCCTCCACGCTTCTTAAGAAGAATATATAAAGTGGAGTTCGTTTACGGGCAACGGTGAGAATGTCTCCTCTAAACTTCTTTAATTTGCTCAAAATATCGGTTCTACTGTTAGATTTTTCTTAAGAAAATTAGTAAATATCTCAGATATGCAATTAATTTCTTTTTTTTTTAATTCCTTAATAATACGATTGCGAGCTTTAGCTGGAAGTTTGTTTAATAAAATTAATAACTCTCTGTGTTGCACTGCCAGGGGCTTACCCCTGTCTGACATTTTGCATGTCCTTCTCGTGCACCCAGCTATCTGCACTTCGGGGATAACCCACCCAGCTTACCAGATATTCTCTACTGCCGTCAGTTTTTCTTCTCCGTCTCAATATTTTAATGGGAAAAAATTCAGGTAGAGATGTTTCTATTAATTCCTGAGCGTAAAATTGCCCGAGTATTTTTTCCCCGCTCAGGTCGATAAGAGAATATGAGGGGATTACTTGCGAATTATCAACCGATTGGATTTTAAAAATTTCTTCGGTGTTTTGAGGCCAATAACTCTTGTGAAATATCCCCCGGTGGCTAGTTATCCGCACATGCGCTCCAGGAGTCAGTCGTGGACTAGTACGAGGCTGATGAGGACGGGCATTTAAATACATTAGCCCAAACTGCCGACGAATGTCTCGAGGAAGACTCAGAGAATGCACTTGTTGTGGAGTTTGACCTTTCTTGAGAGAGGTGTGAGGAGTTGAGTTGTAAGTTTCTACTATGGCTGGTAATACCTCTATATATTTTAAAGAATTTGTTAAAGTCATATAGCGGTAGATTCTATGCTTAAGCGTGCGAATAGCTCGTTCCGCTATTGCAGCCTTAGTGTCCGAGAAGGTACTGTATAATTTAATATTTTTTTTTTTTAGGTAATTCAGAAGAGGACGATTATAAAACTCGGTCCCTCTGTCCGTGTGTAATCTCGAAATTCCACGGAAGGTGGGGCTTTCTATAATATTTCGTAAGGCTGACAAGACGCTTTTTGAGTTTTTTCTGACTAGTCCTACCGCCTTCATTAACCTTGAAAAGACATCAATGCATAACAAAATATATTTAATGCCGCCATTGTGGGAATGTAATAAAGTCATGTCCGCCAAGTCGCAGGTGAGTATAATGCGAGGGGCAGCGGCTATGATTTTCCGTCTGGGAAATCGCAGAGGCTGCAATTTATGCAAAGTATAGGCCCTCTGAGAAGAGAGATAATCTACTACGTCTTTATAAGTAATAGAGGCGTTTTTCTCCCTAGCTGCTCTAAAAAGTTTGTTAACATTCCCAGTAAAGCCACCGGGGCTATTGACGTCTCTATATACTTTTTCTAGAATTTTCCTTTTATGTGAATTTAAGGCCATTTTTGTTTTTACCAGTGGTATACAGTTTCACAGTTGCCCTCTCCGGTAATGAAGCTTCGTAATTGAATTTCCTCTGGAGCGGTTAAATCAACCAGAAGATAGCCGTATTTATCCGCAGTGACGTGACGATATATCTCAACAAATTTCGGGGCTAGATTTTTTCCATAAATTTGTCGCCCGAGACATTCCAACTGAGACAGATCTCGTTGTCTTAATAAAATATATTGGCTACAATTAAGCGTGATCGTGCGAGCGTATTTTCCTTGTGGAAATAAATTTTGAGATATGAGAATTACGGATATTTGCTCGTGTCTTCCTCTAGTAAATATATTAGCTATAATATCACTCTTAACTGCTTCATTAAAAAGGTCATCAATTATATACAGAGAGCTATTGTCTGTCTCAAGGGGATTTTGGTAATCCGCCGGGTTAATGAGACCTTTCACTAAAATGATTTTCTCACTAAGAGAGGTGATTTGTTTCAAAGGGTGAGTTTTATCATCCAGACTGGAAATGATTATTCTCGCGAAAGAACCGGCATATTTCTGACATAAACGCTCCACTAGACTGCTCTTGCCTGCCCCGCTAAAACCAGCAACAAGTATTCTTGCAGGCTCTCTGAAAATATTCAACTCTTCCTCTGTAAAGGTACAGACCTTGTCCATCTTCCCATCTCAAATGAGCCTTTTTGTGGAAGAATCATCTTATATATAAACATTTCTTTTTAGTTCAAAGCAGAGGGGAGGGGGGAGTTTATCCCGGAGATGAAGATAACAATGCCAGCATGTCCTTCTCCCGCCAGAAGACCATAGAAAAAAGCCCGACCGACAGTGAAGGTCGTCTGGATATTACGCAGTTTCACTTCCTCGGGCGGGGCCCCTACGCCAGGTGGCGGTGGGTAGAATGGAGGTCACAGACAAAGAGAAGCAGGCCCCGCCACTTTCTGCCAGCTGATGGCTATTTATTTATTTTTATTTTGGGGAAAAATATATTATTATTATTATTATTTTTAAGAATATTTAGTTTTGGCGATGGACAGAATCTATAAATTAATCATTCCCTCGCCTCGGCTTTATACAAATGGGAAATTCACATGACTATGGCAATTTACATAATCCTCCCTACTTGCCCGGTCTAAATTCTTATTTTTTCGTTCGGGAAAAGAGTTCTTCCCAGATTTTATCCCTCTTACTTTATTGACAATAAGAAATCTTTTCTAGATTATATTTATAATATATAGACTTGCAGGGATTTTTGTTTAAAAGATTCTCGTGAAAATAGAGAGAGACTGATGTGAAAAACCGTACCTCTACTTTGGGGAAAATTAAGCACCTTATGAGCACGCTATCCTAAAAGTGAGCTATAAATACGCTCACCTTTTCGTCTAGGGCGAAAGGTGCTCTTCCCGCTCACTCAAGAAAGTTACCAGCTTAGATTAGAGCAGGTAAAAACTTCTCTATCTATGGGAGATTAAAATATTATCTATAATTTAAATAATTTATGGAATATGAGTGTGTGTGTGTATTTACAGCTATGGCTCGTCACCCAGCTCGCAGATGCCACCTATGCGGGCGATTATACCCTCAGGATGCAGCTCATCACACATTCCCCTGTAGTTTCTGCGGGCTATCAGTGTGTGTAGCGAATGTCACAGCTCATCGCAGGAGATGCGTGACAGGTGAGATTACCAGGTTATTGCTCTGAATTGATGTTTTCTTAAAACTGCTATTTTCAGATAATGAAATAAGTCTTTGAGCTAATAATAATTTTTTCCAACAGTTGGGGCGGGGCAATACTCCAAGCAGATGATCCGGGGGGCGGGCCAGGAAGAAAGAGGTCAGCGCTCTTTTCTTAATCAATTATTTTTATTAACAGTCAAACATTTTTAAGATATGTTTATAAAGTATCTCACTAACAAGAATAAAAATCATTTTGAGAACTGCATATATTCCATAGATTGCTTAGCTTCTCCCAGTTTTATACTTTAACAGTAACATTTTTTAAAAGATTGCTCGAGTTATAATTAGTCTAGTATGACACTAAAACAAAAGAATAATAAATAACTTTCGCTAATTATATTATGCAGATCAGTCTGTGTCCTCCGATGAATCTTCGACCGTAACACTCCCACAAGAGCAAGTCGAGCCGATTGCCGGTCCCAGTGGATGGAGACCAGCCGCCACAAGTGACAGCTCCTCTTCCAAGGATCATTACTACTCTTTCTTGGGTTCCCCCTCCTCTGCTAAGCGAAGGTTCACTTCAGGTAAAAAAAAATTTCGTTCAGATGAGGAAGAGAGTGAAATGGGAGACGATTCCATTTCAGAGGAACCTCACATCATTGAGCAGTCAGAATGTTTTCAAGGTCACTTCCACCGAATAAAATATTCAATTCCTGGCTCTCATAAACACGACCCCATATTATTTCTTCAGTCCTTCGCAACAACATTTATACAGCATATATTGCATTTTATCACTGTTCTATCAGGACGAGCACTTTATGAAAATGCTCTTAGGATTTATGCCGAACTGAGCCTTATTTTGCGCAGACAGTCGCTACTGGGAGAGGATGACAGTCGTGAGCATTATATAACTTTTCCCGCGCAACTAGTTACACGAGATGATATATCTCGGCTCTTACGGTCATGGAGGGAGTACCTTAGCACGCGATTAGAAACTGAAATTTCATCGGGCGAGGGATCAGGCTTCATACTAGATTATATAAAGGGTTTTCATATTGTAATATGCAAGAATGGAGTGCGTGGATACCTAGGAGACTATATAGAATATCCCACATCTTTACGAGGGAAAAATCAGATATTTAACCCGAGAGGAGTAAAAAATAGCTGTTTTATTCAATGTCTGGCGGCCTTTTTCTGTCGTAGACTTGGCTGGGGCTGGTATAAAATCAGACGATATTTATCTAGATGTGATAGCCTTCAGAAATTTGTCAATTACTCGCGAGTGACTCTCCCTGTCCAGTGGAGTGACATCCACAAACTCGAGTCTGACAACAAAATATCAATATTTATTTATTGCTTAACTTCTCATGAAGGGACCTATCATGCTACTTTATGTCGTCGGGGTAGTAATAAATATTCACTGGTAGTGCCCCTGTTATTGTTGGGAAAGACTCATGTAGCTTTAATCAAACACTTCCAGAAATATATGAGAATTTTCTCCAGAAAACATTCACGCAATAAGCACTTTTGCTTGAATTGTTTAAGTGAATATAGTGACATTTGCAACTTAAAAACTCACTTCAATTCATGCGACAACCAACAAAAGTTGATTTTTCCCCCAGCTGGAAGCGTTTGCAAATTCAAAAATACTCACAAGGGCTACTTGCCCTCTCATACTGCCTTTGTGGATTTAGAAGCTTACCTCGATAATCGTAAGCCAGAGGGGGTAATAACAGCTAGACACGTAGCAATAGCTTATGGCTATATAGTGATAGACAGAAATAACACTATAATAGATAGATATGTCCATCGGGGGGTACAGTGTATTGATCATATGTATGATAGACTTTCGTCTTTATGGGATTGGATAAAGATGAACACTCCCTGTTATCCACTTCATATGACCAGGGAGCAGCATATACATTTTGCCATACAGAAGAAGTGCAACTTCTGTCATCAGGACTTTACTCTTACCAAACCAAAGGTGAGGCATCATGACCATCTAATGCCTAAGGCTAATTATTTAGGAGCACTCTGCAATAATTGCAATTTAAGGCAGAAAAATTCAGGTAAATATTTGCCTGTTATTATTCATAACCTATCATATGATATGGCTTTGATAATTAAAGAACTAAGTGTTAAAGCCCCAATCAATGTTTTAATGAAACAGGGATATAAATTCCTAAAGGTAGAAATAGGAGCACTACGTTTCCTGGATAGTCTAGCCTTCTTGTCCGCTGGTTTGGCTAGTTTGGCTCAGGCGCACATAGCTTCAAAATCACCCTTGAAATTCACAGAGGCGATGATAAGTCATCTACCCCCCGAAAGTTGGGGATGCTTATTAACCGGCAAACAAGTGTTTCCTTATGAATATTGCAGCTCCCCAGAAAGGCTCGAAGAGAAGACTTTACCCCCAAAAAGAGCTTTCTACAGTTCTCTGTCTAAGAAGCATATTAGCCAAGAAGAATTCGATCATGCTCATCTGGTTTGGGAGAAAACAGCTTGTCAAACTCTAGGAGACTATCTCCTAGTATATCTCAGCTGTGATGTAGGGCTTCTGGCTGACATATTCACCTTGCATAGGAGATTATTATACAACATCTATAATCTAGATGTTGTTCACTATGTTTCTCTCCCCGGCTTTGCCTATGATGCTTTCTTAAAAACCAGTGGAGTGGAATTAGAATTAATTACTGATCAGGAGCTTTATAACATCATACAGTCTAATATAAGAGGCGGCTTCACTACTGCTGTTAGGACGTTTGCTCAGGCCAATAACCAGTTCATTAATCCCAATTTTGATGAGAAAAACTTAGTAAGTAAATTTTTGCTATACTGGGATTTTAATTCTCTTTATGGTTCTTGCATGACTGAGGCGCTGCCCTACGCAAACATTCGAAAACTCTCACCCGCAGAAATGGTGAGTTTTCTCGCAAATGGTGGTCTTCTCCAGAAGAATCCTCAAGACTCTATAAAAGGTTACTGGCTTCTTATAGACACTCTAGGAATAGCCCCAGAATTAGCTCGCTACACAGATGACTTACCACTATGTCTCTATCACAAACAGATAACATTAGATGATCTATCTGAGTACAGCAAACAGCTATTGGCAATCAGTAATCAAAAACTACCCCGTAAAAATACTAAATTAGTGGGGGACCATCTCCCCAAACGAAACTACCTAATATCATTGCCTTTATTGCAGTTGTTCTTGGAGATAGGTCTACAAATTGAGAAAATTCATAGCATATATGAATTCTCACAAGGAAAATATCTGGCGGGCTTTGTTGAAACGAACGTGAGGCAACGTAATAGTAGCACTAGTAAAGACTGTCAGCGATTATTTAAATTGTTGACCAATTCTGTATTCGGCAAGACATTGTTTAATCCATCAAAATATGCCAACAAAACGAAGCTCATAACATCAGCAGGAGCATTTTTGCGAGCGGTGAGTAAGCCACTATTTAAGAAAGCCATAAAGCTTTCAGAAAACAAAGTATTGGTTACGACGGGGACGCCAGCCATAAAACTCACTTACCCTAATTACATAGGCTACCAGATACTAGAACTCGCCAAATTTAAGCTGTACCATTTTTGGTATATGATTCTTAAGAAAACATACCAAGACAAAATAAAACTAATCTATTCAGATACCGATAGTGTCATCGCCTGTTTAGAGGGCATCAAAAACCTTACTGATGAAATCGGTAAGGAACCATTGAGGAAATGGATAGACACATCTAATTTCCCCACAGATCATCCTCTCTACAATGACTCAAGGAAGGGATCTCTAGGCTTACTTAAAAGTGAGGTGGGGGACCGCCTTATTTCAGAAATAGTCTGCATTAAACCCAAAATGTATAGCATCCTGCTAGCAGATAATAACAACACTATCGCTGCGAAAGGAGTTCCTCAGTCTGAACAACAATTATTAACTCATAATAACTTTAGAAGTGTGCTGGAAGACGGTTCTAAACATACCTTCCAATATAGTCAAATTAGAAATTTAAAAGGTCAGATGACCACTATCACCACTAGGAAACAAGGTCTTAGCTCATTTGATGATAAGCGCTTTTACTTAGATGCCTATCACTCTGTATCCTATGGTCATCCAGATGCCGGAGAAACAAAGTTTAAATTATTTAAAGATAAAACAGATGACAAAGTGGAGGAAGACGAGGAAGCTAATAGCAGTACTGAAGAAGGGAGTACAGAAGAAGAGGAACTAGAGATGAGAGACAGTTGCAATCTTTGGCGGGGAAGAGAAAAAACCGTAAGAGATTTTTTCCCCAGGGTCAAGCATCGACGCGAGAGAGGTAGATCTTCCGCCACTGCTCGTAGTTTCATGCTCTTAGAAGCTAGCTGTTCTGAGGGAGAGGAGGAATAAAACAATGTAATGTTAACTAATAAATATATTTGCTAAGTGAGACTTTTTGTTTTCACCCTTGAAAAATTAGGTTATTATCCTTTTTTCACACAGATGCCCCCGATGTACCCGGAGAGCGAGCGCAGGGCAGATAATCACACCGATGACCCCGAAAGAAGCAGGCTGGCTGCAACACTCCCTCAGAGACCCCACCCAATTATTAAGTCGTACCCAGGCACCTGAATCCTTTGTACTAGCCTCCCATCACGGAAATAAACTTCTCTATCCCCTTTGGGGGATGCGTGATGAGCCCACCCAGTTATTAAGTCCTCTGACAGTTCGAGGCTAAGCTGTCTTCCATTACCGCATTCTTTGAACCAGTCGGTGTTGGGAAGAAGTAGCACTTGCGTCAGTGACCGGGGGGGGGGGAACTCCCTCGGAGATGGCAAGCTTGTACCCAGTCACCTGAATCCTTTGTACTGCCTCTCCCATCTATCAGAGTGATAGAGTTTGGGGAGTCAGAAGTGATCATTATCTACCTTCTTATACTTAGTAATACACAGAAATAAGTCTCTCTATCCCCTTGGGGGATGATTAAACATATTAAACTTGTACCCTGACAGCCCTGAGGTTATGCAGACCCCCCATTATCACATTCTTTTCCACACTCATTATCCTGGAATCTGCCACCCGGTCACCTGAATCCTTTGTTCTACTTCTGTTCCTACTTAGTAATGCATAGGAATAAGTCTCTCTATCCCCTTGGGGGATGATTAAACATATTAAACTTGTACCCTGACAGCCCTAAGGTTATGCAGACCCCCCATTATCACATTCTTTTCCATGGTCATTATCCTGGAATCCGGCAGTGTTTCTAGATCGACGCCACAATAAAATATCACATTAATTGCACTTGTGTTCTTTTATCTAATATTTTCTATATTTCACTATCCTCGTCACTTCATTAGAGACTGCAGACACCGTGCTTATAACATCGTCAACTTACAGACAAAATACTGTCGAGAGGAGATACATTGTCCTCCCCACCAACTCCGTTACTTAACACGTTTCCAACATCTTTTCCAGTATCTCATTCCATGTATCTACCTCCACATCCACCACTATCAAATACATCACTAGTAAGAGACACAAGAGTCAATCTTCTGCCGGGGTATACATAATCCCTCGCAACTGTTGAAACCAATTATAGGTGTGAGAGAGAGCCAGAGATCTCCAAACACGTATTTCAGAACACCAGTACGCAGGCAGAACAGACGATTTAAGGAATGGCTGCGTTCTACACCGAAGCTTCGACAACATTTAATCAAGTAGAGAAACTCAAGACTCATCGCCAGGGAGGAAGACTCAGTACCGCAGGATCTCGGAATCATCACTTATCTGTATATCTAACAATTTCAACCAGTTGAATTTATGACATAGCTGGACCTCTTGCCAGGAAACTTCACCATCGTTATCCTACACAACATACGAACTCGCCCATTCCTTGCAGGTCCGTCTCAAATCTCCCCCTAAAGGGGGGCAGAGGATGAGTAATTTCCAGTAGGGAGGTTGCTCGAACTCACAGCAAAAATAAGGAATATGTATTTTTCTCCTTAAATAATGATTTTAAGTATAATAACTAGTTTCTCAGTTTTCTATTTAAATAAATAAGACTTTTTATTTTTTTACATTTAGAGTTTTATATGAAGTAAAGAGGGGGGAGGGTTGAGCACCAAGAGCGACAGGGGGCGCCGCCCAAATAGGTTAAAAACCATTGCCCTCATTATTACATGAAAATTATTTATTTAGTAAAATTGGCTATTTAAAATTTACAAAGCTCAAACTGAAATGCAAGTTTTCTTGTAATAAAATCTATTAACACTGAAAAGTTTATCAGAAAAATCGTTCAGCAATAAATGTTCTGAATCCGACGACTACAAGTTTTAAACACCTTCATTAAAATTTCAAATTTGTATCAAAACAAAGTTTAAACTTAGAGTTGTCTTCCCTCTTATGGAATATGTCAACGTTAATATCTTGACTCCGATGCTATTAGGCATTCTTTATTTATTGAATAAAAATCAATATAATCATTTATTTAATAATTTTTTGGCAAATTGAATGTTTTGGAGCAGTATAACAAACCTTGTTTTGTGGAAAACACATCAGGGTTGAAAATTTGAAGCCGATCAGGAGAGGCATTCTCCAGTTATCACTGGATTCCAACTATCCCAATTTCATTAATAAAATATTGACTTTACTGACATTTTCCAGTTCACAAGATGTCATAGGTGAATCACTCATTAAATGCTGAATCTTTTCAGAAGAGGTAAAATCAAATATATTAATATGATTTAACCGGAATCAACATTTCTCGCAATTTTTGCACATATTATTGGCAGATGTGCTCCTACGTACTTAAATTCCACTCTACTCCGTTGACGAATTAGGTGGCACCTTCACCTACACCGCGGATTATTTTGGAAGTTATCAGAGCCATTCCAAGCGGCTGAGAAGGGGTCCTGCACTCTGGTTATAGTGAACCTGCACGTGTGAATTGTTTCTAGAATTTGGTCATAGTTACCGTACATCAGATGAGTCCTTTTGGTGTTTTGAGCAAAATAAAAATGAAAGTTGGCGGAAAAAAATAAAAGGAAAAAAATCTAGCAATTAGATAATGGTCCCCCTTCTGGGCATTGTGATTAGGAAATTATTTTCTTTTGTCTTTACTGCTGCAGGATCCTGACGTTTCTGCTAACTACCGGTTTATGTGGGAGATCTTCCAGCCGATACTCTTTGCTTCAATTGGAGCCGAAATTGATGTAAGACAATGTTTTTTGTTGTGTTTCGTTAGTATATTTGTTATGGAATACCTTGACAGTGATCTTTGTTATATGATCAACCGTTCAGTAGTGGCGGCACTCTGAGTAATGGGAGGCCTGGCAAGACAGGTGTTTAAGAACACGTGATGAGGGGTAACTGATGGTGTTATGCTGCATCACGACATCAACGATATCAATGATAGATATCTTATCTAGGGTGGATCCACAGTCTTTGATAATATATCGTTTCAAATAAAAAAAAATTATTAACATTCCCAAGTTTTTACTGAGTTGAAATTAATGGTTTTTAGACTTTGCTACCTAAGCTGTACAGGATTTTTTTTCAGGTGCATCTACAATATTATTTCATATTCTCTTTTTAAGTTAATGTTTTTCGAACAACTTTACAGCATTTTACCATCCATGTATCAAAAAAGCATTATTAATCCTGAAACTTCATTTCTCTTGTTATTAATGGGATCTTCTGATGATATACCTTTATGTAAATGTGACCAGCTTGTGTAAGTGTGCATCACAGTCAGGTGGTAAAGCACAACAACACCTCGGCTGAGGGGCCACCTCTCACGCTACTGCTTGGCTGAACTGAACAATTAGTAGAGCAGTGGGAGCCCTAGACTGCTACATTTTTGAAGTGCCAGTTAGCTGGTCGTGTACGTTGCATTTTACATGCTCACTCGACCAGGTAACTGACACTTCAACAATGTGGGTCAGACTTACACAAGCTGGTCATATACACTTATTCTCTCTTGTCTATTCTGAGGTGCAGAACTAACTCAGTAACTCAGTAAAAACTGTATTTGGCTTCAAGGGAATATACAAATATACGTGTGTTTACCCTTGACTTTATTTGCTTGGGCTGATTCTTGTCTTGAGATAGAGGATACAGATCTTGGAATTGCTTAACTGCGTTCTTAATAATAGTTATTCTTACATTATATTCTGTCCGACATTAACACGTTGTCTTCTGTCCCTTTCTATCATATCCATTACAAGGGAGTCATTTACAATTGCTTCAGTTATATTTCTCACATTATCCAAAGATTTGTAGTCGTTTTTATTATTTTTTTTTCCAAGGGACTTTTAAATGTCGTAAATAATGAACAGCAGATTTCAGAGTTACAGATTCGTTACATCGTCTTTGGAAATTTCAGCTATTTTATTTGGCTATTGAGAGTTCAAATTCACTTCGTTTAAAGTGTCCTCTTCCATAATAAGTACATTCTACAAAGTTAAATAATTAATTTAACCTACTCTTTCCCCTCCATTTGGTTCATCGATCTGTCATTTATTTACCATTCTTGGTTCTATTCAGAGTCTGCATTTATTTTATTTATTGAAACTGGATTTTAATTCTTTTATTTAAGTAGAGGGAAGTGCTAGTCTCATAAGGGTCAGTTAGTGCCTGAGGAATGACACGAAATCTCCTAAAGAGTCTATAAACTTGAATATATAAATAACAATTGCTGACATTTTATAACGAAGGAGCATATTACTTTTCGTATGTATGGCTGATGTAAATATTATATTTGTTTATATATATATATATATATATATATATATATATATATATATATATATATATATATATATATATATATATATATATATATATATATATATATGTATCAGCAAGTACAGGGACATTAGCCAACAGTATCAATTTGTCATATATATAAATAAATATATATATATATATATCATCTTTGATACTTTGTGCCATTGTATTCATGTTTATGTTTTTTTCTGTAAATATATTTTGTTTATATATATATATATATATATATATATATAGGAATTGCAGTGGAAGTTGATATAAATTTATTTTAGTTATGGTATTAATAATTACTTGAAATTTACTCATAAAACTTTCCCACAGATTGGAGCGACAGATCCTGCCACTATTGGCTGGGGGTTGTTAGCTTTGCTAATTGGCGTCTCCTTCAGAATCGCTACTTCGTTCGTTGTAGTTATGGGCGCTTCCTTTACCGCATGGGAGCGTTTGTTTATTGCCATTGCATGGTTTCCCAAGGCTACTGTTCAGGTAGGAATAATGAGTAATGTTAGTGAGTTGCTTTTTATGAGGCAGTGTCCTTGTTCAAAATTCCAGCACCCGGGTTTGATTCTGGGATGAGTGGAAACGTTGGCCATTTTTGGTTACACCTATTGCCTCTGTTCGCCTTCCTTTACGTAAGTACCTGGGTGTTAGCCGGCGTAGTGAGGGAGGTGCATGTTACCATTCCTAGGAGCCGGGTAATACAAGCAATCAAAAAGTCGTTTTACAGCATTTTAATTGATAAAAGTCCCTGGAGAACTAAATGTCTTCACATTAAAATGCCATAACACGCATTGTTTTATATATGTACATGAAAATTAGGGCAAATTAAGATAGCTATGATGGGTTAACAACGCTAAACCTGCAAGTTTTGAGGTGTAAAAATAAGAAAACAGAAGCTTAAATACTCTGCAACATTGGGAAGAAGGAACAGAAACACGAGACCGGAGAGAGAAAGACGACCCAGAGGAGAAAAGGAAAGAGGAAAGGGGAAGAGGAAGAAGAAGAAAAAGAAACAGAAAAAATGAGGATTAAGGTTAAGTCACGGGTGTTCTGAAGATTGGAGCATTTTACAATGTAGTGGGAGAGGAAGGCATCTACAGAGACGAAGCCAGGGCTAAGGTTCATACAAGGAAAGTTGTGTATTAGAGAGGATTCAACTAGACGGCGACTGTTCGAGTTGGAAGTAGGGAAGACAGTTTTAGCAGAAGACCAGTCAATAGGATGGCTATGATCTCTGACGTGACAGAAAAGAGCATTGTTAGTGTCGGCAAGCCTAACACTATTTTTGTGCTCCCTATGTCTGTCAGAAAGAGACCGACCAGTTTCTCCGAAGTATTGAGGAGGACAGGAGGAGCAAGAAATAGAATAGACACCAGGAACATCTGTAGAGGGAGGAGAGGTATGAACGAGATTAGTGAGAAGAGTGTTAGTCTGGCGGAAGGTAAGCTTGATGTCTAAGGGACGGAGAGAATTGTTGAGATTAGAAAGACCGGAAATGTAGGGAAGGCAGAGGATAGAAGAGTTCCCATGAGTAGAGAGTTTGGGAGAGAAGAAATTGCGTTTAGCACGTGAGAGGGCAGAGTCTATGAAATGGGAAGGGTAGCCAAGACGGGAGAACGAATTATGAAGAGAGGAAATTTCTGCTGGAAGGAACTGAGGATCACAGATGCGGAGGGCACGGAGAAAGAGGGATATAAGAACACTTTTCTTGACAGCGGAAGCATGATAGGAAAAGTAGTGAATGTACATGCCACTGTGCATAGGTTTACGGTAAACGGAAAAGAAAAAACCTGTATCTGAGCGGTGGACATGGACATCAAGGAAAGGAAGCAAGGAATTAGATTCCCATTCAGCTTTAAACTTAATGGAAGGGGCAAGATTATTAAGAGCTTCAAGAAATGGTTGGAAGAGACTGGAGTCATGAGGCCACAGAGCAAAGATCTCATCCACATAGCGGAGCCAGAGTGAAGGTTGAACCTTAGCCCTGGCTTCGTCTCTGTAGATGCCTTCCTCTCTTGTTTAATATATTTATAGATGGGGTTGTAAAAGAAGTAAATGCTAGGGTGTTCGGGAGAGGGGTGGGATTAAATTATGGGGAATCAAATTCAAAATGGGAATTGACACAGTTACTTTTTGCTGATGATACTGTGCTTATGGGAGATTCTAAAGAAAAATTGCAAAGGTTAGTGGATGAGTTTGGGAATGTGTGTAAAGGTAGAAAGTTGAAAGTGAACATAGAAAAGAGTAAGGTGATGAGGGTATCAAATGATTTAGATAAAGAAAAATTGGATATCAAATTGGGGAGGAGGAGTATGGAAGAAGTGAATGTTTTCAGATACTTGGGAGTTGATGTGTCAGCGGATGGATTTATGAAGGATGAGGTTAATCATAGAATTGATGAGGGAAAAAAGGTGAGTGGTGCGTTGAGGTATATGTGGAGTCAAAAAACGTTATCTATGGAGGCAAAGAAGGGAATGTATGAAAGTATAGTAGTACCAACACTCTTATATGGATGTGAAGCTTGGGTGGTAAATGCAGCAGCGAGGAGACGGTTGGAGGCAGTGGAGATGTCCTGTCTAAGGGCAATGTGTGGTGTAAATATTATGCAGAAAATTCGGAGTGTGGAAATTAGGAGAAGGTGTGGAGTTAATAAAAGCATTAGTCAGAGGGCAGAAGAGGGGTTGTTGAGGTGGTTTGGTCATTTAGAGAGAATGGATCAAAGTAGAATGACATGGAAAGCATATAAATCTATAGGGGAAGGAAAGAGGGGTAGGGGTCGTCCTCGAAAGGGTTGGAAAGAGGGGGTAAAGGAGGTTTTGTGGGCGAGGGGCTTGGACTTCCAGCAAGCGTGCATGAGCGTGTTAGATAGGAGTGAATGGAGACGAATGATACTTGGGACCTGACGATCTGTTGGAGTGTGAGCAGGGTAATATTTAGTGAAGGGATTCAGGGAAACCGGTTATTTTCATATAGTCGGACTTGAGTCCTGGAAATGGGAAGTACAATGCCTGCACTTTAAAGGAGGGGTTTGGGATATTGGCAGTTTGGAGGGATATGTTGTGTATCTTTATACGTATATGCTTCTAAGCTGTTGTATTCTGAGCACCTCTGCAAAAGCAGTGATAATGTGTGAGTGTGGTGAAAGTGTTGAATGATGATGAAAGTATTTTCTTTTTGGGGATTTTCTTTCTTTTTTGGGTCACCCTGCCTCGGTGGGAGACGACCGACTTGTTGAAAATATATATATATATATATATATATATATATATATATATATATATATATATATATATATATATATATATATATATATATATATATATATATATATATATATATATATATATATATATATACCACACGGTAATCAAGGCAAAGACAAAAGCTAGAGCGAGTACCGTGCTCAACCAGCGGCTGGATGAGCCTGGCAAGTGCTGACCGAGAGTGATACCACATCATCTCAGCAACTGTCAGATCTATGTTATGACTGGTTAATGAACCAAGGTACCGATTTAACGATGGGCCCTGTAAGATCGTTGAACCCTTGGCACCCCAGGTTCGCTGGTTGGGAGGCAGCCTATGTGGGAGTGTGTACACACGCTGAATAAAGTGTAACGTACTCTTTGCATGCCACAGTGATTCTCATTAATATATTAATACGGCAATTTGGTGATGGGGATTATCGTCTCTTGGTCTTTTTCTTTATAACACACATTATGATCTTTATTAAGGATATCTGCGTTTTCACATAATCCTACCCAGTGGTATTTATGAATATTAAATTTTCCCAAATATTTTTTTTACTGTTTGTTGAAATATTCAACTAAACCTAAACATAAACAGCAACAACGAGAGTTCGTAATGAAGTGCTGAGGAGCTTCAGCATCTGAAGAGTTCGTTGTTGTCGTCGTCTTTCTCAACTTCGTCGTCTTTGTTCCTGTAGCCTGGCACTTCCGGCAGTGGCTCAGCCTTCTCAAGAATATCAAGTAGCTCCTCGCTAACTTGTTGACTAAACTAACTCAGACCACCAAGATGATGATCTGACACACACACACACACACACACACACACACACACACACACACACACACACACACACACACACACACACACACACACACACACACACAAACACACACACACACACACACACACACACACACACACAAACACACACACAAACACACACACAAACACACATACACCACAAACACACACACACATACACACACACAAACACACACAAACACACACACACACACACACACACACTACAAACACACACACACACACAAACGCGGCCACACACATTCATAAATCGCTTATCAGCGAAGAGGCGGGGCCGGGAGCCGAGGCTCAACCCCTGCAACCACAATTAGGTGAGTACAGTTAGATGAGTACACACACACACGCGCGCGCGCGCGCATGCGTGCACACACACACACTGGAGTTTTATGACAAAGTGACAGCAGTAAGACAAGAGAGAGAGGAGTGGGTAGATGCATTACCCTGGACTGTATAAGGGCATTTGACACAGTTCCACAAAAGAGATTAGTGCAAAAGCTGGAGGACCAGGAAGGGATAACAGGAAAGACACTACAATGAATCAGGGAATACCTGTTAGGAAGACACCAGCGCATCATGGTACGTGTCGAGGTGTCAGAGTGGGCACCTGTAACAAGCGGGATTCCACAGGGATTCCATAGGGATCAGTCCCAGGAACGCTGTTGTTTTTGGAATTTGTGAACGACATGGCTTCCGAAGTGTCCCCTCTTTGCAGATGATGTGAAGCGGATGAGAAGAATCCAGTCGGACGAGGACCAGGCAGAACTACAAAGGGATCTAGACAGGCTGCAGGCCTGGTAAAGCATCTCGCTCATGGTTCAAAATTACCAAGAGCAAAGTCATGAAAATTGGGGAAGGGCAATGAAGACCGCAGACTGAGTACAGTCCAGGGGGCCAGAGACTACAAACCTCACTCAAGCAAAAGGATCTTGGGGTGAGTATAACACCGGGTACATCTCCTAAGGCGCTCATAACAGAATCAGAGTAAAGTGCAGATTATACCCACCGTCCACGATGAGTGTTATGAACCGCCCTGTAACAGTTACATACTAGCATAAAATCTGTTCCCTAAAATTCTAATACCCCAATACAACTTTAAATGTCACTTTTGCATTTAATTACCATTCTACGTAGTCTTAATTGTGTTTAATGTCTACAGAATCTCTATATTATTATTTTTAAATTCTACTTCATCAAATATTTGCAATTTACCACGTCATTGTGTAGTCCTGCCAACAAGTGCGTTTAGCGTCGCGGATGACACAGCGAACAATTGCCCTTGCATGCTTG
>NW_027196316.1:77500-97225 GCF_038502225.1 Cherax quadricarinatus | reverse complement strand
TTGAATGATTTCATCTAGAACAGGATATTCAATCCTGTTTATTTGTTGCAAGAAAGGGCTAAACAGGCTTAAGTAGTGGCCCTGTACGCATCAAAGTGGGGGCCCTTCCGCGAGTTGCTCTCTGATCCAAGGTGCTGGAGGAAATATCAGCCCTAGGAAGTAAGTGCCAATCCCATGAAAGTGAGCTGCTGTTCAGGTACCCATAAAATTAACTATGGAGGCTCAAATGCAACAGTTAATATGTGAGTTAACCTTGGAGGATTTGAAGTCTTTAAAACTTCAGAAGTGCTGGCAAATTGCCGTACGCCTAGGAGTGAAGTACAACAAATATTACACCGCCGAGACCACTCGATCTATTTTGAGAAACATGCTGTTTCCAGAACAAGGGGAGGTGGATGACATTGACGATACCGATGAGGCAAGTCTAATGTCTCAATTTGAACACTTGGACAGACTGCTTGGAGCACAAGGACTTGATCTTGGTGGCCTTCCAACTTCCCTACCCTCTAGTGATGTGGCTGAGCCAGAATCAAAGGGAGCTGCTGGTGAGTGGACATCTCTGGGAGAGGTGCCTGAAATTGGGGCGTCTAATCACCCAGTTTCTGACCCTGGTTCACAAGCACCCAGCGCAGGTGCTTGACCCAAGGAAAGACGGGAAAACTTGTATCCTCCAACTCCTCCACTACCGATTGGGCCCATATCACAGCCAGTTCGAAAGAATGGAGCGCCTTATTACTTTACAAATGGCCCAAATAGAAGCCCAAAGGAAGCTGAATGCAGAAGAGTTCGAGAGGGACACCATACTCTACGAACGTCAGCGGCAAAGGGAAGGAGTTGTGAGGCCCGAGGCCCCCAGAAATATTTTAGACATTCATAAAGCAGCATCTTTGGTGCCCAAGTTTTGCAAGTCTGATCTGTACACGTACTTCGATACGTTCGAAAATCAGGCTCGAGCTATGCAGTGGCCCCAAAAATTTTGGGCTGTCTTGTTGCATACGACGCTGACTGGTAAAGCTCGAGAATGTACCGCGGCTTTGCCTTACGAAAAGTACATACAATATGACTCCGTCAAAAAGGTCATACTGGAGACCTATGATCTACTCCCTTTGAGCTATCAGCAAGCCTTCCGTACTCTGCAAAGGTTACCAGGGCAAACTTGGGTGGACTTCGCCAGGCAGAAGAAGGTAGCTTTCGAGAGGTGGCAAAGAGCCTCACAAAGCAACACCGTAAGCAGCTTAACCCAATTAATACTACAAGAGGACTTCTATAATTCTATATCTGGGGATTTGCGGAAGTTCCTGATCGACTGTCCAACACCTGATGTAATGGAGACCGCTGCACTGGCCGATCGCTACGAGATCTCCAGCCAGCTGATCCGTGATAGAACATCCAGAGAGGAAGCAGTAAAATTGGGCCAGAAGGTTCGACCAGTTAAGTCAAGAACAGAACCTCGCCAAAAGCTTACTTCAGAAGCAGTGACCTCTCGAACCCTGGATAAGCCATGCAATGGTGACCGGTTTCAACTACGACAGAACTGGGAGGTGTATAAAGCCAGGAAGAACTTGTCCTGTTCATATTGCCAAAAGGGAGGTCATGTGAGAAACCAATGTTATCAGCTGGAAAGGGACAGGAAATATAAGTATCGAGAAGGTGCTCCTGTGCAGATGGTGTCTTCAGTAGCCCACACGCAGAGATGTTTACAGGCGGATCTAGAGCCGGCAGGACCGAAGACTGCTTCACTGAGATGACCTGAGACGAGGGCCATCTCAGGGCAAGAAATTGAAAAGGTAATGAGCCCATATTTTTCAGAAGGAAAAGCTGGTATTGACGAGGGTCAAGTGGTGCCGGTTAAAACCTATAGGGATACGGGGAGTTACTTGACATTGTTAAAAAAGGGAATCCTCTCTTTGTCTGACCGCACTTATACGAAGATAGATGCACTTCTGGAGGCTTATGGAGGAGCCGTTTCTAGAGTTCCCCTCCATAGGATATACCTAGACCTGGGTTGCTATAAAGGATATGCGACTGTCGGTATATCAGATGAAGGATTTCCTATTAAGTCTGCTGACCTACTGATAGGAAATGACCTAAGCTGCGAAGGAATCAAAGAACCTCTGGTGATAGAAAATACCTCGGGAGAGGATTACGTGATTGAGGCTCATAGGAAGGACCTATCATTATTTCCGCTGGGAGTTGTCACTAGGTCCATGGCAACGACCAGGTTACCTCCTGAATCAACAGAGGAAGAAGAGGACAAAGCTGATCTGGGTTTGAACCTATTGTTTAGTGCGACCCACTGGCCCGAGGATGCGACGTCTGTGTCTGCAGGGCTAGATTCAACTTTAGATTCTTTAGGTGCTATAAAATTTAGACCTGAAGATCTAATCCAAGCACAGATGGAAGACCCCTCGTTGGAGAAAGTAAGAAAGCTGTTGATAACGGAAGAAGAGGCCGAGAAACTAGAGGACTGTGTTTATTCTAGTAGTGGTATACTTATGAAGAAATTCACCAGAAGACATTCTCTAGGGGCACCTTTGGCCAAGGCCAAGCATGTATTAATCCTGCCTAGGATTTATCGTGAGCTTGCATTGAAGGTCGCCCATAATAGTCCAATGGGAGGACATCTGGGATTAAGGAAAACAATGGTAAAGTTGTCAAAATACTTTTTCTGGCCTAGAATGCGGGAAACCGTGGTGGAACATCTTCGCAGTTGCCGGGTCTGTCAGACCATCGGTAAACCTGCTCATACCCCGCCTCCAGCTCCCCTCTGTCCTATCACCTCAGATGGCGAGCCTTTTTCCCGTTTAATCATCGATTGCGTAGGTCCACTCCCCAGGACCAAGGCGGGGAATCAGTACCTATTCACTATAATGGATTCTGCCACCCGTTACCCCGAGGCCATCCCCATGAGGAAAATAAATGCTCGCGCAATAGTCCGCGCTTTAATAGTTTTTCTCACAGGTAGGGCTGCCTCGTGAGATCCAGTCTGATCAAGGATCAAACTTCACTTCAAAAATCTTCAAGGAGGCCATGTCACGCCTTGGTGTAAGATCTATCCTCGCTACGAGCTATAGGCCCCAGTCCCAAGGAGTATTGGAACGGTTTCATCAAACATTGAAGGTGATGATGCGTTCCTACTGTGAACAATTCAGTAAAGACTGGGACGAGGGCATTCCTTTCCTTCTCCTGGCCGTAAGGGAAAGCGAGCAGGAAAGTCTAGGGTATAACCCTTTTGAGTTTATATATAGTTATACGGTACGTGGACCCCTCGCAGTATTGAAAGATGTATGGACCGGAAGACGTACTCCGTCAGTTCAGGTATGCCCGGCTTTGATGCAGGAACACCTCACTTTCACGAGGAACCTAGCCACAGAGAACTTGAAGAA
This sequence comes from Cherax quadricarinatus, assembly GCF_038502225.1. Lineage (NCBI taxonomy): Eukaryota > Metazoa > Arthropoda > Malacostraca > Decapoda > Parastacidae > Cherax > Cherax quadricarinatus. Next base: position 93,839 of record NW_027196316.1, on the reverse strand, counting down.
AGCCCAGGTTAAAATGAAACTACGACATGATGAACATGCGGCCTCTCGCTCTTTCAACATCGGAGATAAAGTATTGGCTCAAAAATTCATGCCCGGACATGCACTGAAACCAAGATATGAAGGACCTTTGGAAGTCATTAAAAAACTGAGTGAAGTGAATTACCTGGTTCATACCCCAGGGAAAAAGAAATCAGACCATACATACCATGTTAACCAATTGAAGAAATATTATGGATGGTTAGCCCCGACCGCTGCCATTCTTCTAGAGTCCCAGCAAGAAGCAGAGGATTTGGAGGACTGCTCCAAAGGAATAGAAGTCCGTCTTAGAAACACTCAAGTTCTACGATCCCTGGACGATTTTTTAAAAGGTCTGGCCTGTGACCGAGCCAAAGAAGTGAAAAATGTGATTTTGAAGTACCCATCATTGTTTGACGATATACCTAAGCGTTGCACGTTGGGGACACACGACGTGGATGTCCAAGGAGCTGCACCCATCAAGCAGTCCCCTTATCGCTTAAGCCCTATTAAACACCAAGCTCTAAAGGAGGAAATTGACTTTTTGCTGACCCATGGACTAATTGAACGAAGCAAAAGCCCATGGGCCTCACCTTGTGTGTTAGTCCCAAAGTCAGATGGAACCTATCGTATGTGTACGGATTATAGAAAGGTGGATTCCGTCACAGTTCCTGATGGTTACCCTTTGCCTAGGGTAGATGATTTAATCGATATGGTTGCCGGAGCCAAGTATGTGAGCCGGGTGGATTTACTGCGAGGCTACTATCAAGTGCCCCTGACGGACCGAGCTCAGGACATATCAGCATTTACAGTGCATGGAGGCTTGTTCAACTACTTGGTTACCCCATTCGGGTTGTGCAACGCAGCATCCACGTTCCAGCGACTTATGAATGACCTTACTTATAACCTTGAGGGGGTTGAAGCCTACCTCGACGACCTAGTAGTCTTTAGTGACGAGTGAAGATCACATTTAGTCCATCTGGAGGCTATTTTTAAGAAATTAGATGCTTATAATTTTACCATCAATTTGTCCAAATGCAAATTTGGACAAGCAATGATTAAGTATTTGGGCTTCAATATAGGTCAGGGGACGGTGGCACCCATCAGTGCAAAAGTGAGAGCCATTGCAGACTTTCCTATACCAAGAGACAGAAAAGGGGTGCCGGTATTTTTGGGAATGGCTGGGTATTATAGACGATTCTGCCCTAACTGTTCACACATAGCCGCCCCCCTTTTCGCGCTAACTAGTTCTAAAATTAAATTTGCTTGGTCTGAGAAATGTAATATGGCTTTTAATAGGTTAAAGCGATTATTGAACTCCTCTCCAGTATTGAAAAGCCCTGATTTTAACTTTCCCTTCCTGTTATATATAGATGCCAGCAGTTATGCTGTTGGATCAGTACTACTGCAGTCCTCCCACTCCTTTGATATTCTACATCCGATATGTTATTATTCCTCCACCTTAAAGCCACACCAAAAGAATTATGCAACCGTAGAAAAAGCTCTAGCCCTGGTTATCTCTCTCGAGCATTTTGAAGTTTACTTGGGAACATCACCTCATCAGATTACAGTATACTCAGATCACAACCCTTTGACATTCATTAATGCCATGAAGGCTAAGAATGCCAGAATACAAAGGTGGGCCCTTAGAATTCAACCTTTTTCTATTAAAATCCTACACATAAAGGGCAAACATAATGTAATTGCGGATGCTTTGTCCCGCCCTTAAACCAGTTGCACCAATATGCCTCTGTTCTAACTTACGCCTAATATTTCCTTTTTTGTCTACAGTTATGTGAATGAGTGGTACTGTTTACAGTTTAGTTATGGAGGATGAAACTTGGAGACCAGTTGCTGTGTCCTTACATTTTACTTGAGAGACAGCATTCGTGTCACCCAAGGCCAAGAGAAAACCCAATTCTGTTGAGGCAGATGTCTGTCGTCTCAACAATATCCTCCTTGAATACCTTCAGAACACATGAAGATTGTCTGGGACGAATTGGCGGTGAAATGTATATCAGTCTTGCTATATGGGTATTTCAGTTTTTCTACTGAATCTAAAAGATTCAGGATTATTTTTGTCCTATTGTCAGTGCGACATTTGGTCGTGTGGAGGGGATGTTACACCCCTTTGTTCACTTTGTTCATTTTCTTATCACAATGGTATACTATTAAATGTTATTTTTGCTATTTCACTTAATATTATATTCAGGAGTAATTCCATTAGTAGCTAAAATGGATTTACTCGACTTTATAATATTATCTGGTCGTATTACTTAGCTTTGTATTTAGGTAGGTCATTTAATTAGTGTCAACTGCTGGTGACCTGGCCAAGCACCAGTAGGTGTTTTGAGCTGCTCGACCCCTGCTCCGACCGAGACAAAGTGGGCTGGTAAAGCCTCACAGAGTTCAGTTCATACCTTCCTCACCTCTCGTGAGGGAAGCTCCCTGATTCCTGGATTTAAACTTCTGGTCCCACATGAGGTTCCCTAGTGACCCTCCAGTACCTCGGACGGTATCTGACAGAAACGTCTCGGACGAAATGTGTGTTGCTGTTTTGGAGACGCTGGTGATTGTCCCTAGCTCTGCTAGGAGTGAATTTAAGCAGTATTGGTTCAAAGAGGACGATGAAAAAGTCATGGGAGACAGACTCACCTCAAAATTCCTTTAAGTGTAAAATATTCCTAACCTCACTTAGTATATTATGAAAGTTGAATAAGAGTGAATTATTATTGAAGTGTTACGTCTTCTGTCTCATTTGGATTGAGTTAAGTAAAGTGTTATTATGTGAAGAGAAGGTGTTATGATACTAGAGCCGTTCAGTACTATAATCAAGATAATTCTGTGTATTATCTTTTAAGTGAACTTAAGTGTAAATTTCATGAGTACTGTTTTATGGTGCGACCTTTTTAAAGTTAATATAAAACCCTTCTATGGTTTATTAAGAAACTTAATAAAAAACCGGAAAGAAACATTGTGATTGTTTACTACTGAACCTTGAATGATTTTATCTAGAACAGGATATTCAATCCTGTTTATTTGTTGCAAGAAAGTGCTAAACAGGCTTAAGTAGTGGCCCTGTACGCGACAGTGCTACACCGCTTTCACAAGTGTACTACACCACTTATACAAGTGTACTTCACCACTTACACAAGTGTACTTCACCACTTACACAAATGTACTTCACCACTTACACAAGTGTACTTCACCACTTATACAAGTGTACTTCACCACTTACACAAGTGTACTTCACCACTTACACAAATGTACTTCACCACTTACACAAGTGTACTTCACCACTTACACAAGTGTACTTCACCACTTACACAAGTGTACTTCACCACTTACACAAGTGTACTTCACCACTTACACAAGTGTACTTCACCACTTACACAAGTGTACTTCACCACTTACACAAATGTACTTCACCACTTACACAAGTGTACTACACCACTTATACAAGTGTACTTCACCACTTACACAAGTGTACTTCACCACTTACACAAATGTACTTCACCACTTACACAAGTGTACTTCACCACTTACACAAGTGTACTTCACCACTTACACAAATGTACTTCACCACTTACACAAGTGTACTTCACCACTTACACTAGTGTACTACACTTGCACAAGTGTACTACACTTACACAAGTGTACTACACTTACACAAGTGTACTACACCACTTATACAAGTGTACTACACCACTTATACAAGTGTACTACACCACTTATGCAAGTGCACTACACCACTTATACAAGTGTACAACACCACTTACTCAAGTGCACTACACTTACACAAGTGTTCTGCACTTAAATAAGTGTACTACACCACTTACACAAGTGTACTACACTTACACAAGTGCACTGCACCACTTGTGTAAGTGGTGTAGTACACTTGTGTAAGTGGTGTAGTACACTTGTGTAAGTGGTGTAGTACACTTGTGTAAGTGGTGTAGTACACTTGTGTAAGTGGTGTAGTACACTTGTGTAAGTGCACTACACCGCTTACACAAGTGCACTACACTTACACAAGTGTTCTGCACTTACACAAGTGTTCTACACCACTTACACAAGTGTTCTACACTTACACAAGTGTACTACACCACTTACACAAGTGTTCTACACTTACAAAAGTGTATTACACCACTTACACAAGTGCACTACACCGCTTACACAAGTGCACTACACCACTTACATAAGTGCACTACACCACTTACACAAGTGCACTACACCACTTACACAAGTGTACTACACCACTTACACAAGTGTACTACACCACTTACACAAGTGTACTACACTTACACAAGTGTACTACACTTACACAAGTGTACTACACCACTTACACAAGTGTACTACACCACTTATACAAGTGCACTACTCCACTTACACAAGTGCACTACACCACTTACACAAGTGCACTACTCCACTTACACAAGTGCACTACACTTACACAAGTGCACTACTCCACTTACACAAGTGTACTACACCACTTACACAAGTCTACTACACCACTTACACAAGTGCACTACACCACTTACACAAGTGCACTACACCACTTACACAAGTGTACTACACCACTTACACAAGTGCACTACACCACTTACACAAGTGTACTACACTTGCACAAGTGCACTACACCACTTACACAAGTGTACTACTCCACTTACACAAGTGTACTACACCACTTGCACAAGTGCACTACACCACTTACACAAGTGTACTACACCACTTGCACAAGTGCACTACACCACTTACACAAGTGTACTACACCACTTACACAAGTGCACTACACCACTTACACAAGTGTACTACACCACTTGCACAAGTGCACTACACAACTTACACAAGTGTACTACACCACTTACACAAGTGTACTACACCACTTACACAAGTGTACTACACCACTTACACAAGTGCACTACACCACTTACACAAGTGTACTACACCACTTACACAAGTGTACTACACCACTTACACAAGTGTACTACACCACTTACACAAGTGTACTACACCACTTACACAAGTGTACTACACTTACACAAGTGCACTACACCACTTACACAAGTGTACTACACCACTTACACAAGTGTACTACACCACTTACACAAGTGCACTACACCACTTACACAAGTGTACTACACTTACACAAGTGTACTACATCACTTACACAAGTGCACTACACCACTTACACAAGTGTACTACACCACTTACACAAGTGTACTACACCACTTACACAAGTGTACTACACCACTTACACAAGTGCACTACACCACTTACACAAGTGTACTACACCACTTACACAAGTGTACTACACTTACACAAGTGCACTACACCACTTACACAAGTGTACTACACCACTTACACAAGTGTACTACACCACTTACACAAGTGTACTACACCACTTACACAAGTGTACTACACCACTTACACAAGTGTACTACACTTACACAAGTGCACTACACCACTTACACAAGTGTACTACACCACTTACACAAGTGTACTACACCACTTACACAAGTGCACTACACCACTTACACAAGTGTACTACACCACTTACACAAGTGTACTACACCACTTACACAAGTGCACTACACCACTTACACAAGTGTACTACACCACTTACACAAGTGTACTACATTTACACACAAAAATGGTTTCGTCTTAATGAATAATTAAAATCAACATTATTTTTAGCTAGACTCAGTTTGATGGGAGCCAGTGTCTGTCAGTGTCTGTCAGTGTCTGTCAGTGTCTGTCGGTGTCTGTCGGTGTCTGTCGGTGTCTGTCGGTGTCTGTCAGTGTCTGTCAGTGTCTGTCAGTGTCTGTCAGTGTCTGCCAGTGTCTGCCAGTGTCTGCCAGTGTCTGCCAGTGTCTGCCAGTGTCTGCCAGTGTCTGTCAGTGTCTGTCAGTGTCTGTCAGTGTCTGTCAGTGTCTGCCAGTGTCTGTCAGTGTCTGTCAGTGTCTGTCAGTGTCTGTCAATGTCTGTCAGTGTCTGCCAGTGTCTGTCAGTGTCTGTCAGTGTCTGTCAGTGTCTGTCAGTGTCTGTCAGTGTCTGCCAGTATCTGTCGGTGTCTGTCAGTGTCTGTCGGTGTCTGTCAGTATCTGTCGGTGTCTGTCAGTGTCTGTCAGTGTCTGCCAGTGTCTGCCAGTGTCTGTCAGTGTCTGCCAGTATCTGTCAGTGTCTGCCAGTGTCTGTCAGTGTCTGTCAGTGTCTGTCAGTGTCTGTCAGTGTCTGTCAGTGTCTGTCAGTGTCTGCCAGTGTCTGCCAGTGTCTCTCGGTGTCTGTCGGTGTCTGTCGGTGTCTGTCAGTATGTCAGTCAGTGTCTGCCAGTATCTGCCAGTGTCTGTCAGTAACTCTCAGTGTCTGTCAGTAACTGTCAGTAACTGCCAGTGTCTGTCAGTGTCTGCCAGAATCTGCCGGTGTCTGTCAGTTTCTGCCAGTGTGTCAGTTTCTGTCAGTGTCTGTCAGTGTCTGTCAGTGTCTGTCAGTGTCTGTCAGTGTCTGTGAGTGTCTGTCAGTGTCTGCCAGTGTGTCAGTATCTGTCAGTGTCTGTCTGTGTCTGCCAGTATCTTCCAGTATCTGTCAGTGTCTGTCAGTATCTGTCAGTGTCTGCCAGTATCTGCCAGTGTCTGCCAGTATCTGCCAGTGTCTGCCAGTATCTGCCAGTGTCTGTCAGTATCTGTCAGTGTTTGCCAGTATCTGCCAGTGTCTGTGAGTTTCTGTCAGTGTCTGCCAGTATCTGTCAGTATCTGTCAGTGTCTGTCAGTGTCTGTCAGTGTCTGTCAGTGTCAGTATCTGCCAGTGTCTGTCAGTAACTGTCAGTGTCTGCCAGTGTCTGTCGGTGTCTGTCAGTGTCTGTCAGTATCTGTCAGTGTCTGTCAGTATCTGCCAGTGTCTGCCAGTGTCTGTCGGTGTATGTCAGTGTCTGTCAGTATCTGTCAGTGTCTGCCAGTATCTGCCAGTGTCTGTAAGTAACTGTCAGTGTCTGCCAGTATTTGTCAGAGTCTGCCAGTGTCTGCCAGTGTCTGCCAGTGTCTGCCAGTGTCTGTCAGTGTCTGTCAGTGTCTGTCAGTGTCTGTCAGTGTCTGCCAGTGTCTGCCAGTGTCTGCCAGTATCTGTCAGTGTCTGCCAGTGTCTGTCAGTGTCTGTTAGCATCTGTCAGTGTCTGTCAGTATCTGCCAGTGTCTGCCTGTGTCTGTCAGTATCTGTCAGTGTCTGCCAGAATCTGCCAGTGTCTGTCAGTATCTGTCAGTGTCTGCCAGTATCTGCCAGTGTCTGTCAGTATCTGTCAGTGTCTGCCAGTATCTGCCAGTGTCTGTCAGGATCTGCCAGTGTCTGTCAGTGTCTGTCAGTATCTGTCAGTGTCTGCCAGTATCTGCCAGTGTCTCAGTATCTGTCAGTGTCTGCCAGTATCTGCCAGTGTCTGTCAGGATCTGTCAGTCTGTCAGTGTCTGTCAATATATGTCAGTGTCTGTCTGTGCCTGTCAGTGTCTGCCAGTTTCTGCCAGTATCTGCCAGTGTCTGTCAGTATCTGTCAGTGTCTGTCAGTATCTGTCAGTGTCTGTCAATATCTGTCAGTGTCTGTCTGTGCCTGTCAGTGTCTGTCAGTATCTGTCAGTGTCTGCCAGTATCTGCCAGTGTCGGTCAGTATCTGTCAGTATCTGTCAGTGTTTGCCAGTATCTGCCAGTGTCTGTATCTGTCAGTGTCTGTCAGTATCTGTCAGTGTCTGTCAGTATCTGTCAGTATCTGCCAGTGTCTGTCAGTAACTTTCAGTGTCTGTCAGTATCTGTCAGTGTCCGTCAGTATCTGTCAGTGTCTGTCAGTGTCTGTCAGTGTCTGTCAGTATCTGTCAGTGTCTGTCTGTGCCTGCCAGTATCTGCCAGTGTCTGTCAGTGTCAGTGTCTGTCAGTGTCTGCGAGTATCTGTCAGTATCTGTCAATGTCTGTCAGTGTCTGCCAGTGTCTGTCAGTGTCGCCAGTGTCTGTCAGTGTCTGCCAGTGTCCGTCAGTGTCTGTCAGTATCTGTCAGTGTCTGTCAGTGTCTGTTAGCATCTGTCAGTGTCTGTCAGTGTCTGTCAGTATCTGTCTGTGTCTGCCAGTGTCTGTCAGTGTCTGTCAGTATCTGCCAGTGTCTGTCAGGATCTGCCAGTGTCTGCCAGTATCTGCCAGTGTCTGTGAGTATCTGTCAGTGTCTGCCAGTATCTGCCAGTGTCTGTCAGTATCTGTCAGTGTCTGCCAGTGTCTGTCAGTGTCAGTGTCTGTAAGTGTCTGCCATTTCCTGTCCTTGTCTGTCACTGTCTGCCAGTATCTGCCAGTGTCTGTCAGTGTCTGTCAGTATCTGTCAGTGTCTGTCAGTATCTGTCAGTGTCTGTCAGTATCTGCCAGTATCTGTCAGTATCTGTCAGTGTCTGTCAGTATCTGTCAGTGTCTGTCAATATCTGTCAGTGTCTGCCGGTATCTCCCAGTGTCTGTGAGTATCTGTCTGTGTCTGCCAGTGTCTGCCAGTATCTGCCAGTGTCTGTCAGTATCTGTCAGTGTCTGCCAGTATCTGCCAGTGTCTGTGAGTATCTGTCTGTGTCTGCCAGTGTCTGCCAGTATCTGCCAGTGTCTGTCAGTATCTGTCAGTGTCTGCCAGTATCTGCCAGTGTCTGTGAGTATCTGTCTGTGTCTGCCAGTGTCTGCCAGTATCTGCCAGTGTCTGTCAGTATCTGTCAGTGTCTGCCAGTATCTGTCAGTGTCTGTGAGTATCTGTCTGTGTCTGCCAGTGTCTGCCAGTATCTGCCAGTGTCTGTCAGTATCTGTCAGTGTCTGCCAGTATCTGCCAGTGTCTGTGAGTATCTGTCTGTGTCTGCCAGTGTCTGCCAGTATCTGCCAGTGTCTGTCAGTATCTGTCAGTGTCTGCCAGTATCTGCCAGTGTCTGTGAGTATCTGTCTGTGTCTGCCAGTATCTGCCAGTGTCTGTCAGTGTCTGTCAGTATCTGCCAGTGTCTGTCAGTATCTGCCAGTGTCTGTCAGTATCTGTCAGTGTCTGCCAGTATCTGCCAGTGTCTGTGAGTATCTGTCTGTGTCTGCCAGTATCTGTCAGTGTCTGCCAGTATCTGTCAGTGTCTGCCAGTATCTGCCAGTGTCTGTGAGTATCTGTCAGTGTCTGCCAGTATCTGCCAGTGTCTGTCAGTATCTGTCAGTGTCTGCCAGTATCTGCCAGTGTCTGTGAGTATCTGTCTGTGTCTGCCAGTATCTGCCAGTGTCTGTCAGTATCTGTCAGTGTCTGCCAGTATCTGTCAGTGTCTGCCAGTATCTGCCAGTGTCTGTCAGTATCTGTCAGTGTCTGCCAGTATCTGTCAGTGTCTGTGAGTATCTGTCTGTGTCTGCCAATGTCTGCCAGTATCTGCCAGTGTCTGTCAGTATCTGTCAGTGTCTGCCAGTGTCTGTCAGTGTCAGTGTCTGTAAGTGTCTGCCATTGCCTGTCCTTGTCTGTCACTGTCTGCCAGTGTCTGCCAGTATCTGCCAGTGTCTGCCAGTATCTGCCAGTGTCTGTCAGTATCTGTCATTGTCTGTCAATATTTGTCAGTGTCTGTCAGTGTCTGCCAGTATCTGCCAGTGTCTGTCAGTGCCTGTCTGTGTTTGCCAGTGTCTGTCTGTGTTTGCCATTGTCTGCCAGTGTCTGTCAGTGTGTCCGCCAGTGTTTGCCAGTATCTACCAGTGTCTGCCAGTGTCTGTCAGTGTCTGTCAGTGTCTGCCAGTATCTGCCAGTGTCTGCCAGTGTCTTTCAGTGTCTGTCAGTGTCTGTCAGTGTTTGCCAGTATCTGCCAGTGTCTGTCAGTATCTGCCAGTGTCTACTAATCATTGTCAGTGCATTTCAGTGTCTGTCAGTACTTATCAGTGCCTGTCAGTGCCTGCCAGTGATTGCCACCTGTCTATCTTGTGCCGGTCAGTGACTACCAGTACCTGTAAGTGCCTACCAGCGCCTGCCACTGCCTGTCAGTACCTAATAAGTGACTCTCGTTACCTGCCAAGGTAATTACCTATTGTACTTACCTCTCAGTAATTACCTCTTGTAATTATGTATTGAATTTTCTATGAAGGAGGTTGAAGTGTAGTTCTTGGCCCTGTTTGCTGACCGTCGATTGAGTGATACATGATACTGCATAGACTTGTCAAGTTTGTGTTGTAACTCCTGTGTGGTTCACATTCTGTGTTGTGATACCAGTTCCTGACTAATATTTGTCACTCTTATTCCACGGAACAGTTTGTGGTTGAATCCCTGGCGAGTGAGTCAGAAAACTCACTCGCCAGTCTTCAAACCCCACCCGTTCCGTGGCTTGTTTACCATCGTGTTACTGAGATTCATCTCTCATACAATGTTGATAAGTGAGACACCTGTGCAACATTTGGGAATCTTTATTCTGGAAACGTTTCGCCACACAATGGTTTCTTCAGTCCAATGCAATGAAAGGTGGAAGATGAGGAGGAGTTTGAGGTAATCAGTCCCTCAGTCTAGAGTCGATTTGGTCAGTCCATCAATCGTCAAGACTGATGGACCGAAGACTGGTATCTCATTTATCAAGTTATCTATTTTCAAAACCATTTATACATATAAAATAATGTTTCCATCATCATTAGTGATGAGTGTGTCCTGTTCGTTGCCATGGAGACACAAAATTAATTTCTCTCTCTGCGTTTTTGTATAGTTGATTAATAGCTGACTGAGGAGTGATCAAGGTCTTGGGTGCCAAACATTGTCTGGTATACTGTGTACGTCCTCGTGTTTCTTTACGTCTTGGTTATTAACCAGTCTTCACAAGGTATTCATTTCTTCCTCAGAAACAGAGGTTTGGCTTAATACCTGAAGGATACCTGACAGAGGTGTTCGGGGGGGGGGGGATCAGCGTCCCTCACAACCCAGTCCTAAACTAGACCTCCTGGTGGATCAAGGCCTTGTCAATCCAGCTGTTACTGATGGCCGTACACGGACCAGTGTGCAAACCACAGGTCGACTAATGCGGAACTGACTTAAGGAGCTTGTCTAACTCCAATTTGAAGACAGCCAGGTGTCTACTGTTGAATAACCTTGTCCTCCTTATACTTAATTCTCACTGCACTCCCGACACTCCTGATTTTTATGGGGGTACTTTATTTTTACGTTCTCTCCAGCCTCTCGGTTTCGCAGAGAGTGATTTCCGTGTGCGGGTTTGGGACTAGTCCTCCTAGGACTTTCAAAGTGTAAAATATGATGTATCTTTCTCGCCTGTGATTCAGGGAGTACAGGTCAAGAGACTTCTAACGTTTCCAGTAATTAAGCTGCTTGACTCTACTTACATATTCAGTGAAAGTTCTCTATACACTAGGTGAGCAATTTCGAATGTATTGATAGGTGCTGTTAGTGTGCAGCAGTATTCCAGCAAAGAAGGAACAAGTGATTTAAAGAGGATCATCAATGGCTTGACATTCCTAGCTTTGAAGATTCTCATTATCTGTTCTGTTATTTTCCTTGCGAATGTGGTAACGCAGTTGTGATCCTTGAAGGTGAGATCCTCTAACATTATCACTCTCAAGTCTTTCACATTACTCTTTTGCTCCATTGGGTAATTAAAGTTACTTCTCTACCAGCTTTGTATTTCCTCAAATTTTCCATAACACACTAACTATAATTTGTCCTCATTAGTCATACGGTTTTCTGTGTCCAACTGGAAGACTTAGTTTATATCCGCATGGAGATTAACAGTGTCCTTAATGGATGCCGCACTCATGCAAATTCTGGCAATGTTGAATATACACAGAGAGATTATTTAAATCTCTGTGTTGTGAAATACAGCAGTGTTGACAAGGTTGTACAGATGAACTGCAGCCTTCCTGACCCTCGTGCAGTGGAGAGGCTTCAAACCCAGGCAAAGATAACCAGTCATCAGATTTATATCTTCATGATGGTAGTTACTAATGGTGGTAGTTACCGCGGCTGTAGTTATGATGGTGGTAGTTACCGTAGTGGTCGTACTGTTACTTGTGGGACCCCCACTAGTGAGTATTGATACTTGTGAGAGCCCCACTAGTGAGTATTGATACTTGTGAGACCCCCACTAGTGAGTAGTGATACTTGTGGGACCCCCACTAGTGAGTATTGATACTTGTGGGACCCCCACTAGTGAGTACTGTTACTTGTGGGGACCCCACTAGTGAGTACTGTTACTTGTGGGACCTCCACTAGTGAGTACTGTTACTTGTGGGACCTCCATTAGTGAGTACTGTTACTTGTGGCACTCCCACTAGTGGGTACTGTTGGAAATATAAACACAAATGCAGTATAATGTGATCTTTTATTGACAACGTTCCACCCACACAGTGGGCTTTTTCAAGTCACACACGGATCTACCTGGGGTTGGAAGGTACGGGAGTATTTATAGTCATGTTCAGAATGTTGAGGTCAGGTGGAGAATGCTGCATCTGATGATCTACCGGGTGGGGTCATAGTCTTGGGTAGCTAGGCAGGGGTATTGGACAAGTTGTGAGTAGACCTTCTGCAGTGTTCTATGTTCTTATGTGGGATAGCGATGAAGAAGTTTCTTGGCGAGTGGTTCAGCTATGTTATAGAAGCCATTGTTCTGGTTGAAATTGTTGGTTATAGAGATAAGCGATGATTCCAGGATTCTTCTGTATTGAGTGTTGTCTTCTGTGGCTATAAGTCTTGAGTTTCTGTAGTTAATTAAATGGTTGTGTGAATTGCGATGTTGTACACAGGCATTCCTTGTATCGTCAGTCCTGCTTGCATATTGGTGTTCTGAAATACGTGTTTGGAGGTCTCTTGATGTTTCGCCCACATATAATTTGTTGCAGTCATTACAAGGGATTATATATACCCCTGCAGAGGATGGAGGCTTGTCCTGTCTACTACTGGTGATGTCCTTGATGGTCGTGGTTGTGGAGGTAGATACTTGGAATGATGTTTTGGCAAAGATGTTGGAAACATGTTTGGCAATGGAGTTGGTGGGAAGGACTATGTATCTCTTCTCGGCAGTGTCTTCTCTGGGTGTGTTGAAGATGTTTAATGCCCGCCGTCTGCAGTCTCTGATGAAGTGACGAGGATAGTGGAGTTTAGAAAATACTTGTTCAATTATAGTGCATTCTTCCTCAAGGAACTCGTTGCTGCAGATTCTGAGTGTACGCAGGAAGAAGCCTATAATTACACCACGTTTGGTTTTGGTGTCGTGGTGAGAGTAGAAGTGGAGAAGATCGTTTTGGTTGGTGGGTTTTCGATAGACTTTAAAACGAAGTTCGTGGTCAGCTTTGCAGAGCAGAACATCAAGGAAAGGAAGAGTGTTGTCGACTTCTTCTTCAAGTGTGAACTGGATTGAAGAACTTCGTTTTAAAGTCTATCGAAAACCCACCAACCAAAACGATCTTCTCCACTTCTACTCTCACCACGACACCAAAACCAAACGTGGTGTAATTATAGGCTTCTTCCTGCGTACACTCAGAATCTGCAGCAACGAGTTCCTTGAGGAAGAATGCACTATAATTGAACAAGTATTTTCTAAACTCCACTATCCTCGTCACTTCATCAGAGACTGCAGACGGCGGGCATTAAACATCTTCAACACACCCAGAGAAGACACTGCCGAGAAGAGATACATAGTCCTTCCCACCAACTCCATTGCCAAACATGTTTCCAACATCTTTGCCAAAACATCATTCCAAGTATCTACCTCCACAACCACGACCATCAAGGACATCACCAGTAGTAGACAGGACAAGCCTCCATCCTCTGCAGGGGTATACATAATCCCTTGTAATGACTGCAACAAATTATATGTGGGCGAAACATCAAGAGACCTCCAAACACGTATTTCAGAACACCAATATGCAAGCAGGACTGACGATACAAGGAATGCCTGTGTACAACATCGCAATTCACACAACCATTTAATTAACTACAGAAACTCAAGACTTATAGCCACAGAAGACAACACTCAATACAGAAGAATCCTGGAATCATCGCTTATCTCTATAACCAACAATTTCAACCAGAACAATGGCTTCTATAACATAGCTGAACCACTCGCCAAGAAACTTCTTCATCGCTATCCCACATAAGAACATAGAACACTGCAGAAGGTCTACTCACAACTTGTCCAATACCCCTGCCTAGCTACCCAAGACTCTATGACCCCACCCGGTAGATCATCAGATGCAGCATTCTCCACCTGACCTCAACATTCTGAACATGACTATAAATACTCCCGTACCTTCCAACCCCAGGTAGATCCGTGTGTGACTTGAAAAAACCCATTGTGTGGGTGAAACGTTGTCAATAAAGGATCACATTATACTGCATTTGTGTTTATATTTCCATTGTGTCGGTATTTTATACCATTTATTTCCAGTGGGTACTGTTACTTATGGCACTCCCACTAGTGAGTACTGTTACTTGTGGGACCTCCACTAGTGAGTACTGTTACTTGTGGCACTCCCACCACTTAGTACTGTTACTTGTGGGACCTCCACTAGTGAGTACTGTTACTTGTTGCACTTCCACTAGTGGGTACTGTTACTTATGGCACTCCCACTAGTGAGTACTGGTATTTGTGGGACCCCCACTAGTGAGTGCTGTTACTTGTGGAACCTCCACTAGTGAGTACTGTTACTTGTGGGACCTCCACTAGTGAGTACTGTTACTTGTGGCACTCCCACTAGTGAGTACTGTTACTTGTGGCACTCCCACTAGTGAGTACTGTTACTTGTGGCACTCCCACTAGTGAGTACTGTTACTTGTGGCACTCCCACTAGTGAGCACTGTTACTTGTGGCACTCCCACTAGTGAGTACTGTTACTTGTGGGACCTCCACTAGTGAGTACTGTTACTTGTGGCACTCTCACTAGTGAGTACTGTTACTTATGGCACTCCCACTAGTGAGTACTGTTACTTGTGGCACTCCCACTAGTGAGTACTGTTACTTGTGGCACTCCCACTAGTGAGTACTGTTACTTGTGGGACCTCCACTAGCGAGTATTGTTACTTGTGGCACTCTCACTTGTGAGTACTGTTACTTATGGCACTCCCACTAGTGAGTACCGGTATTTGTAAGACCCCCACTAGTGAGTACTGTTACTTGTGGGACCTCCACTAGTGAGTACTGTTACTTATGGCACTCCCACTAGTGAGAACTGTTACTTGTGGCACTCCCACTAGTGAGTACTGTTACTTGTGGCACTCCCACTAGTGAGTACTGTTACTTGTGGCACTCCCACTAGTGAGTACTTTTACTTGTGGCTCTCCCACTAGTGAGTACTGTTACTTGTGGCACTCCCAGTAGTGAGTACTGTTACTTGTGTCACTCCCACTAGTGAGTACTATTACTTGTGGCACTCCCACTAGTGAGTACTGTTACTTGTGGCACTCCCACTAGTGAGTACTGTTACTTGTGGCATTCTCACTAGTGAGTACTGTTACTTGTGGCACTCCCACTAGTGAGTAGTTACTTGTGGCACTCCCACTATTACTTGTGGCACTCCTACTAGTGAGTACTGTTACTTGTGGCACTCCCACTAGTGAGTACTATTACTTATGGCTCTCCCACTAGTGAGTACTGTTACTTGTGGCACTCCCACTAGTGAGTACTGTTACTTGCGGCACTCCCACTAGTGAGTACTGTTACTTGTGGCACTCCCACTAGCGAATACTGTTACTTGTGGCACTCCCACTAGCGAGTACTGTTACTTGTGGCACTCCCACTAGTGAGTACTGTTACTTGTGGCACTCCCACTAGTGAGTACTGTTACTTGTGGCACTCCCACTAGTGAGTACTGTTACTTGTGGCACTCCCACTAGTGAGTACTGTTACTTGTGGCACTCCCACTAGTGAGTACTGTTACTTGTGGCACTCCCACTAGTGAGTACTGTTACTTGTGGCACTCCCACTAGTGAGGACTGTTACTTGTGGCTCTCCCACTAGTGAGGACTGTTACTTGTGGCACTCCCACTAGTGAGTACTGTTACTTGTGGCACTCCCACTAGTGAGTACTGTTACTTGTGTCACTCCCACTGGTGAGTACTGTTACTTGTGGCACTCCCACTAGTGACATCACTAATGAGTACTGTTACTTTCACCAATAAAACCTTGCATTAACAAGCAGAGACAACCTCCACAGATAACCTCACAATATAAACACTGGTGGAGAGAGAGAGGGAAGGAGAGAGGGAGAGAGAGAGAGAGAGAGAGAGAGAGAGAGAGAGAGAGAGTTCTATAAGGAAGTGTGCTGTGTCAATTGTTATGGAATGTCTACTTCAATGAACCTTCTTCATCTCATTCACTTATCCAAGAGAAG
>NW_027196316.1:62500-70000 GCF_038502225.1 Cherax quadricarinatus | reverse complement strand
AAATGAGCAGGACCCAGACACAGGAGGAAGGGCAAACACACCCCACAGAATCTCCCACCAAAAGACTCCACCCGCGACATTCCCAACGCAACTGAGCAACCTATACTACAACCCACTCACTGTTCCCTCTACCACCAACCCCCATATCACAAACCTCACCCCAACAGCTGTCCCTTATGGGCATTCTGACCCCACCCCCATCAACACAAACCCCACCTACACCACAGCCCCATATAGGCCCCCACCAAGGCTCTCCCTCCCCCAACCCCAATATTCTTGCATGACCACAATGATAGAAAAGAAACTAAAGGTTTGGTACACAAACGCGGATGGAATAACGAATAAACATGAGGAGTGGAATGAAAGAATCAGTGAAAAATCCCCAGACATCATAGCAGTCACAGAAACAAAACTCGCTGAGACAATAACAGACACAATCTTCCCAACAGGATATCAGATCCTGAGGAAAGATAGAAGGAGTAGAGGGGGAGGAGGGGTTGCACTGCTCATAAAACACCGATGGGGATTTGAGGAAATGGAAGGCATGGACATGATTGGAGAAAGAGACTACATTGTAGGTACAATTCAGTCCGGAGAACATAAAGTAGTCATTGGAGTGATGTATAACCCACCACAGAACTGCAGGAGGCCAAGAGAGGAGTACGAAGAAAACAACAGGGTGATGGTGGACACACTGGCTGAGGTGGCAAGAAGAGCTCACTCGAGCAGAGCAAAGTTACTGGTAATGGGCGATTTCAACCACAGGGAGATCGACTGGGAAAACCTGGAGCCACATGGGGGTCCCGAAACATGGAGAGCCAAGATGATGGATGTGGTACTTGAAAACCTCATGCATCAACATGTCAGGGACACAACCAGAGAGAGAGGGGAGGATGAGCCAGCAAGACTGGATCTTGTGTTCACCCTGAGCAGTTCGGACATTGAGGACATCACTTACGAGAGGCCCCTTGGAGCTAGCGATCATGTGGTGCTGAGTTTTGACTATATAGTAGAGTTACAAGTGGAGAAGGTAACAGGAACTGAAGGGGACAGGCCAAACTATAAAAGGGGGGACTACACAGGTATGAGAAACTTCCTGCAGGAGGTTCAGTGGGACAGAGAAATGGTAGGAAAATCAGTAAACGAGATGATGGAATATGTGGCAACAAAGTGCAAGGAGGCAGAGGAAAGTTTTGTTCCCAAGGGAAACAGAAATAATAGGAAGACCAAAACGAGTCCTTGGTTTACCCGAAGGTGTAGGGAGGCAAAAACTAAGTGCAACAGAGAATGGAAAAGGTACAGGAGGCATAGGACCCAGGAATACAAGGAGATTAGTAGAAGAGCCAGAAACGAGTATGCACAGATAAGGAGGGAGGCCCAGCGACAGTATGAAAACGACATAACATCGAAAGTCAAATCTGACCCGAAACTGTTGTATAGCCACATTAGGAGGAAGACAACAGTCAAGGACCAGGTGATAAGGCTGAGGAAAGAAGGTGGAGAACTCACAAGAAACGATCAAGAGGTATGTGAGGAGCTCAACACGAGATTTAAGGAAGTATTTACAGTAGAGACAGGAAGGACTCTGGGGGGACAGACCAGATGGGGACACCAGCAAGGAATACACCAACAAGTGTTGGACGACATACATACAGATGAGGAGGAGGTGAAGAAACTGCTAAGGGACATCGATACCTCAAAGGCAATGGGACCGGACAACATCTCCCCGTGGGTCCTTAGAGAGGGAGCAGATATGTTGTGCATGCCACTTGCCACAATCTTCAACACATCCCTGGAAACTGGGCAACTACCTGAGGTATGGAAGACGGCAAATGTAGTTCCCATTTTTAAAAAAGGAGACAGAAAAGAGGCACTAAACTATAGACCTGTGTCATTGACGTGTATAGTATGCAAAATTATGGAGAAGATTGTCAGGAGGAGAGTGGTGGAGCACCTGGAACGGAACAGGAGTATAAATGCCAACCAGCACGGATTCACGGAAGGCAAATCCTGTGTCACAAACCTTCTGGAGTTTTATGATAAAATAACAGAAGTAAGACAAGAGAGAGAGGGGTGGGTTGATTGCATCTTCTTGGACTGCAAGAAGGCCTTTGACACAGTTCCTCACAAGAGATTAGTGCAGAAGCTAGAGCATCAGGCGCATATAACAGGAAGGGCACTGCAATGGATCAGAGAATACCTGACAGGGAGGCAACAACGAGTCATGGTACGTAATGATGTATCACAGTGGGCACCTGTGACGAGCGGGGTCCCACAGGGGTCGGTCCTAGGACCAGTGCTATTTTTGGTATATGTGAACGACATGACGGAAGGGTTGGATTCAGAAGTGTCCCTGTTTGCAGATGATGTGAAGTTAATGAGGAGAATTAAATCTGATGAAGACCAGGCAGGACTTCAAAGAGACCTGGACAGACTGGACACCTGGTCCAGCAAATGGCTTCTCGAATTTAATCCTGCCAAATGCAAAGTCATGAAGATAGGGGAAGGGCACAGAAGACCACAGACAGAGTATAGGCTAGGTGGCCAAAGACTGCAAATCTCACTCAAGGAGAAAGATCTTGGGGTGAGTATAACACCGAGCATGTCTCCGGAAGCACACATCAATCAGATAACTGCTGCAGCATATGGGCGCCTGGCAAACCTGAGAACAGCATTCCGATACCTTAGTAAGGAATCATTCAAGACACTGTACACCGTGTATGTCAGGCCCATACTGGAGTATGCAGCACCTGTTTGGAACCCGCACTTGATAAAGCACGTCAAGAAACTAGAGAAAGTACAAAGGTTTGCGACAAGGTTAGTTCCAGAGCTAAGGGGAATGTCCTATGAAGAAAGATTAAGGGAAATCGGCCTGACGACACTGGAGGACAGGAGGGTCAGGGGAGACATGATAACGACATATAAAATACTGCGTGGAATAGACAAGGTGGACAAAGACAGGATGTTCCAGGGAGGGGACACAGAAACAAGAGGCCACAATTGGAAGTTGAAGACACAAATGAGTCAGAGAGATAGTAGGAAGTATTTCTTCAGTCATAGAGTTGTAAGGCAGTGGAATAGCCTAGAAAATGACGTAGTGGAGGCAGGAACCATACACAGTTTTAAGACGAGGTTTGATAAAGCTCATGGAGCGGGGAGAGAGAGGGCCCAGTAGCAACCGGTGAAGAGGCGGGGCCAGGAGCTAGGACTCGACCCCTGCAACCACAAATAGGTGAGTACAAATAGGTAAGTACATACACACACGCACACATACACACACAAACACACAAACACACAATCACACACACACACACACACACACACACACACACACACACTGTAGGGACAGCGAGCGCGCTAGTCACGCCTTCCGTGCTCCGGGAATATAAGTGTTTTTGAGGGCTACCTAAGTGTTCTGCAAGGGTTGCTAAGTGTGTCAGGGTAGTGAACAATCCTAGAAGTGATTTTTAATCTGCCTGAGCCACATAAGTGTGGGGAGAGCCACAATTTTGTAAGTGATCTAGAAAATAAAAACGTTGTGGCGCAGAGTGGGCAGGCTAGTGTGTAAGGCGACGTTGTCAAGTGTCACCCAAGAAAGATAATAAAGTGAAACAATCGTGTGACCAGTGAAAGAAATACAGTGAATAGGGTAATTATTAACGAGAAGAAATTGAGGTGGATCTACGCCAGGACGTACATCGAGCTGGATCTACGCCAGGACGTCACATCGACCTGGACAATCTACAGTGCTACAGCTGCACTACAAGTACTGTATCACCTATGAGTGGTTGTTTGGATGTGGGGTTCCAGGTTCCAATTAACCACCAAGCTGAATGTGAATGGTCTAACTCTCATAGCATGATAAAGAATAGGCACTCAAGTATTCAATAAGGTTTAGCAAATGGTAATCCAATGAACAAGGCGATTAACTCACTATAAGCAGGTCGAGCATAGGCAACAATGTAAGGGTGGGAGTCAGGTCACAAGAGGTTGTGGACACAAGCGACAACTGAGAATCTACATTACACTCCAAGCACAAGCCACCTACTTTTCAGACACATAATAAACCCACACATAATTCAACACATAATTACACACACACACACACACACACACACACACATACACACACACATACACACACACATACACACACACACACACACACACACACACACTGTAAGTGCTGGTAAGTCCCAGGAGGTTGGGGGTCAGGTCACAAGAAGGTGTGGGCAGCCAAGGACCACTGAGACTTACATTACAACGCACAAGCCACCTACCTTTCAGTACATAATAAACCCACACATAATTCCACACAAAATTACACACAAAATTACATACACACACACACACACACACACACACACACACACACACACAAAACACACACACACACACACACACACACACACACACACACACATATCCAGACACACATACACTCTCCCCCTCACCACCGACATTTCACTACTTCCCCTGATCCCTCCCCTCCCTCGATCACCCTCCCCTCCCCCGTTCACCCTAAACCCTCCCCACCCCTCCCCACTCCGCTCCCACATAGCCACAGTTCCTCCACTACTCCCCCCCCCACACTCTGACATACACACTACTAACCTAACATACAGAACTACATAGGTTTCCCACTCTGAGGCAATCAGGATAAAACAAAAATGGGTTGCCAGAGAGCAACAAGAAAAACCAAGGGACAGGAGGAGGAAACTGCAAGGGAAGATTGGGCAGCAGAGCTCATAAAAAGGGATCATGAATGGGAAAAGAAACTAGAAGAACTTAGCATGAGAATGGAAGAGAGGATAGATATGGAAAGCAGGAAGTGGGAGGTGCATGTCAAAGCAGCAGAAGCTAGGATACAGAGTTTAGAAGGGGAATTGAAAAAGAGCATTTTGGGATTGACAACAGAGACTGCTACCTCAGCCACAAATAAGGGGATTGTAGGGAAAGAAGGGGCACAACTACATGGAGAAGCTCTATCAGAGGAGGCTGTAGCAAATGAAAGAGCTAAGCTTTATGTGGAGGCCCTAACAGACAACAACAGAGCCCAAGGAAAGCCGAGAAGGGAAAATGACAGGCCACTGAGCCAAGTACATTAGCCAGTGAAACTGATGAAAGAAAAGCTGCAGTGGAGGAAACCAAATTGAATGAGGGGATACACAGGGATATGCAGTGGGAGAATGAAAGGGTGAGGTCAGTCTTTGTGTATGGGCACCAGGAAGTCGAAGGGGAAACATATGAAGCAAAAAAACAAGGGGGAAAAAAAGCAATTGAAAGCGTCATGAAAGCAATAGAAGAAGACAATATGACCCAGCTGGAAAATTTTCAGAGAATAGGGGGGTTTGTAAAAAAAGGAACCCGGCCAGTGAGAGTGACCTTCAAGGCAGAAGCGACTCGGACCAGGATCCTGCAGGAGAAAGCACGATTAAGGGACATGACGGCATACAAGAAGGTGTATCTTGACCGCGACAGAACACAAGAAGAAAGGCAGAAACTGAGAGAGATGATACAAAGGCGAAAGGAGGAAAGAGAGGGGATGGAGAAGACAGACAGGAGATCCCAGACCCAGGAAGAAGATCAAATACAGCCTCCCTCACAACTTTCTATAGAAGCCTCCCAACCAGGTCAACCCCAGTGCAACCAAACACTCTAAATCAAAACACCCATGCCACATCCAATGCCCCCACCCACTACATTACAAACTCCACCCCCACAGCAACAACCCATAGTTCCTTACCAGGTGTCCCACTTCCCCAACCCCAATATACCTCCCAGACCACAGTCTTAGAAAAGAAGTTGAAGGTGTGGTATACAAATGCAGATGGAATAACAAACAAGTATGATGAGTGGCACGAAAGAATCAAAGAGACATCCCCAGACATAATAGCACTCACAGAAACAAAACTCACCAGAATAATAACAGATTCAATCTTTCCATTCGGATATCAAATCCTCAGAAAAGACAGAGGGAGGAGAGGGGGAGGAGGAGTTGCACTGCTCATTAAAAACCAGTTGGGTTTTGAGAAAATGGAGGGAATGGATGACACGGGCGAAAGGGACTACTTAGTAGGAACAATCCAGTCTGAGGGACATAAGGTGATAATTGCAGTAATGTACAACCCACCACAGAACTGCAGGAGGCCAAGAGAAGAATACGATGAGAACAACAGAGCAATGATCGACACACTAACCGAGGTGGCCAGGAGAGCACACATGGGGGAGCAAAGTTACTAGTTATGGGTGATTTCAATCACAAGGAGATTGACTGGGAAAACCTGGAGCCCCATGGGGGTCCCGAAACTTGGAGAGCCAAGATGATGGATGTGGTACTGGAAAACCTCATGCATCGACATGTTAGAGACACTACCAGAGAGAGAGGAGAGGATGAACCAGCAAGGTTGGACCTGGTATTCACCATGAGTAGTTCGGACATCGAGGGTATCATGTATGAAAGGACCCTGGGAGCTAGTGATCATGTGGTTCTGTGCTTCGACTACATAGTTGAGCTCCAAGTGGAGAGAGTAGCAGGAATAGGCTGGGAAAAACCAAACTACAAAAGGGGGAACTACTCAGGCGTGAGGAACTTCCTTCAAGACATTCAATGGGAGAGGGAACTGACAGGAAAACTAGTACAAGAAATGATGGACTATGTAGCAACGAAATGCAAGGAGGCAGAGGAGAGGTTTGTTCCCAAGGGAAACAGAAATAATGGGAAGAACAGAACGAGTCCTTGGTTCACTCAAAGGTGTAGGGAGGCAAAAACTAGGTGTACTAGAGAATGGAAAAGGTACAGAAGACAGAGAACTCAGGAAAATAAAGAAATCAGCCGAAGAGCCAGAAACGAATATGCACAGATAAGAAGGGAGGCTCAGAGACAATATGAAAATGACATAGCATCAAAAGTAAAGACTGACCCGAAGCTGTTGTACAGCCACATCAGGAGGAAAACAACAGTCAAGGAGCAGGTAATCAGACTGAGGAAGGGTGATGGGGAATTCACAAGAAATGACTGAGAGGTTTGTCAGGAGCTCAACACAAGATTTAAAGAGGTATGTTCAGTGGAAACCAGTAGGACTCCAAGAAATCAGAACAGGGGGGCACACCAGCAAGTGCTGGATGAGGTACATATAACCAAGGAGGAGGTGAAGAAGCTGCTATGCGAACTTGACACCTGAAAGGCGGTGGGACCAGACAACATCTCTCCATGGGTCCTTAAAGAGGGAGCAGAAATATTGTGTGAGCCATTAACAAAGATCTTCAACACATCATTTGAAACTGGGCAACTCCCTGAGGTATGGAAAATGGCAAATGTAGTCCCAGTTTTTAAAAAGGGAGACAGACATGAGGCACTAAACTACAGACCTGTATCACTAACGTGTATAGTATGCAAGGTCATGGAGAAGATCATCAGGAGGAGAGTGGTGGGGCACCTGGAAAGAAACAAGTGTATAATTGACAACCAGCACGGTTTCAGGGAAGGAAAATCCTGTG